>NC_133139.1:13326680-13414180 GCF_048418815.1 Hemitrygon akajei | reverse complement strand
GGGTGAGGGACAGGTGGCAGTAAAGGAGGGCTGGGAGCTAGGGAGTGGCGCGGGTGAAAACACACCCACCTGAGACGCCAAGCAAGGTCATCTGATTCCAAACTACTGAACATTACAGAATATCTTCCTGGTACTTCCTGCCCCTCTCCTCTCCCTTCCCCTGTTCCCAACCATGATTTCTATCTCCCTGCGCTCCCCACCTTCCTACTCTCAGTCCACAACAGAGACCCATATCAGAATCAGGTTTATCATCACTCATATACGTCATGAAATTTGTTTTTTTGCAACAGCAGTACAGTGAAATACATAAAATTATTACAGTACTGTGCAAAAGTATTAGGCACAGTGATATAATTAAAGAATGGTTATTTCTATAATGTGTGCCTTCGTACTGGTCCAAGGGCTCTTCTGCCAGCACCCCTGGAACAGAGTCGCATGAGGAAGTGGTTGAGGCAGGTGCAATAACAACATTTAAAATATATTTGGATAAGTAAATGAAATGGAAAAGTTTGGAGGGGTTTGTTCCAAACTTCGCAAATGGGATTGGCTTGGTGGGCACCTTGGATGGGTTGTGTTTGAGGCCTGTTTCTGTGCCGTATAACTCTTTGACTTTAAACACATTTCCTGCAGTGGGAAATCTCCTCCTCATTATATGACAGAAAACAGGTGGATTGTGAATCATTTTACCACACAGAGAAGATAGATAGAGAACTGTGGGCAAAATATTTGCCTCCGTTGGAGTCAGAGGACAGGCAGGGACTCAGTGAGTTCTTATCATTGAGGAGGAGGTGGCAGGGACTAGGTTTAGGGGAGAGCTTCTCAATATCTAGCACCATGTGTATTTACAGCACACAGTTATGCCTGGTCTCAGCTGTGGAAAGACATGGGTGTGAAATTGCAGTGTGAATGATGTGGGTGACCAGGAGATAACACTTATTACAGCAAAAAAAATTAACTTCCTCCTGTAGATCATAATCCTTCTCTGCACATTTCTAAATGGGGAGATAAAGTAGAAATCGGAGATACAAAGAGAACAGGGACTAGTGTGGGAGTCTTTAAAAGTTCACTTGCAGGTTCAGTCAGTAGCAAGGAAGGTAAATACAATGTCAATATTCATTTTGTGAGGACTAGAATTTAAAAGCAAGTACATAAGGCTACACTGCTTTATAAGGAGGAATTTCTTCAGCTAGACAACGGTGAATATGCAGAATGCATTGTCACAGATAGCTGTGGAGGCCAAGTTATTTGGTATATCTGAAGCAGAAGTCGATAGGTTCTTGATTAGTAAGGGCTGCCAAAGGCTATGGGGAGAGGGCAGGAGAATGGGGTTGATAAATAAGTCAAATGGTGGAGGAGTTTAGATGGGCTGAGTGAGCTAATTATGCTCCTATGTCATATGGTCTTATCTGCACTACAGGAATGACATCAACTAATTCTGCTCACGCCAGTGACATAGTTCAGTTCCGCAGGAGGAAATGCAGCTGTCTGCTAAGACACTGGTGCTGTCCAAGCCAAAGTAACAGCTCCATGATGTACTTAATCATTTTCTTCACTTTATTCTTACTTTCTTCTTTGATCTGAACTTGCCTTCTCCCAGCTCTGCTCCGAGTACGGTTCTGCCAAGGGTCATTTTGCAGATGTGAGACTGGGCAGTAACTAAAGACAGGTCCAGTCAATCATGGAAAAGCTTCACAGCACGTCCTGTTTCAGCTCATCTGGTATCAATACGCAGGCAATCCCAGCAGAAATCACGAGGTCATCGACAGCCAGGCCATTCCAGTCAGGGAACGAAAATTCCGTTTTTATTGCATGGCTTGCTGCCAGTGGTTGAGGAACTGCTTTCCACAACCCCATCTGTTTCTCCACAAGAACAGAGAAGCTGTGACCTTGCCTCTAATGTGCAAAAGGGCTTGCTAATCCTGAGCTACAGGCCACTGAATAAATCAAATGCCACGTTTAAGTCATTATAGCTGGGAGAAAGTTAATGGCTTGTGCGGGACACATTTCCACTTGGCCTGTTTGATTTCCATCTCCCCTTTAACTCAATACTTTACCCTAGCTTAAGCGGGACAGGTGGAATACAGTAAGACTCCGGTCATCGAGAGAGGCTGCAGAGATCTGTAGACTAAGCCAGCTCCATCGTGGACACAACCCTGCCCACCGTTGAGGACATCTTCACGAGGCAGTGCTTCAAGAAGACATCAACCACCACTAAGGACACTCACCATCTGGGACATGCGCTCTTCCTGGTATTACCATTGGGAAGGAGCTTGATGATTCACAGGGATTTAGGAACAGCTTCTGCTCCTCTACCATCAGAACTCCGAACAGTCCTTGAACCCATGAACCCCGCCTAATTAGTACTTTATTTTTGCACTGTTTGTTTATTCATTAGATGCCATGTTACATGGTGAGGGCGATCATGGTCTTTCCGTGACCATGATTGTTCTTGACAATTTTTTCTCCCAAAGAGGTTTGCCATTGGTTCTTCTGGGCAATGCCTTTACAAGATGGGTGACCTCAGCCATTATCAATACTCTTCAGAGATTGTTTGCCTGCCGTCAGTGGTCACATAACCAGGATTTGTGATATGCATCATCCAAAACCTATGGCTTCATGTGACCCAATGCTACACCTTGCCCAAGGGTGACCTGCAGGCTAGCAGAGGGAAGAAGTGCCTTACACCTCCTTTGGTAGAGACGTATCTCCACCTCGCCACCCATTTTGCATTATGTATGTTGTTATTTATAGTAATTTTTATCTCTACATTGTGCTGCTCTTGCAAAACAATAAACTTCACATCATATAAGTGAGTGATTCAATTAACCTGATTCTGATCCTGAACTTGGAACCTGGGGAGAATGAATGTACTGGAATGGTAACTGTTCCAGACTATTGGATGCTAATCAGGGAGATTCAGATTTATTTATCAGAGGTGTGTCAAAACATACATTGCATTCACAACCAGTACACCCAAGGATATGCTGGGGGTAGCCCACAAGTGTCGCCACGCGTTCCGGCACCAATATAGCACGCCCGCCATGCTCAGCAAAAACAACACAAGCAACAATAGCGGAACAAGACAACAACAGCAAAGCAAGCCCCTATTCCACCCTCCCGCCCAAACCACCACCACCATTCACACAGCAGGCCTCCAACCCCAGGACAGGCTGCCTCTGGGCTTCCAGGCCTTGCTCCCAGTTTCCCTGTCTCACAGGCATTGGACCTCCAACCACCAATCCGTAGGCCAGTCTTCTCCAAACCATTTTTAATTCACCTTTTTGAATAAAAGTTGAATTGTAATTTTCTCAGGGAATCAGGTGAATTTAAAGAGAATGCAGAAACCAAAAGTAAGGGAATTCAGGAACCAAAAGCTGATGAGTAGAAAGGGATTGTGGGAAAAGGGCCCTTGCTGAACTTATCAGAACACTGGGAATGGGACTCTGATTAAGGGAGTGCAGTAAACATCACTCAGAAGGTCAGGCACCAAACAACTGGGACTTCTGAAGAGTCAGACAGCAGGTTATTGGAGTTTTATTGTAGGGAGTTTTATTTATGGTAGTGGTTAAACCTGAGATGTAAATGCTCATAATGGCTAGAGTGAAAACTGTTGGAGAGAAGGCCGGAAGGGTTTTCAACTGAGGCATCAGCAATTCCTTTCCTCCCACAGATCCTGCCTAACTTGCTGAGTACCTCCAACAGAATATTTGTTGCTCCAAATTCCAGCATTGGCCGTGTCTGTGGCACAGTGGTGCAATCGGTTCACAACACCGGTGATCACTGATCAGGGTTTGGTTCCCACCGGTGTCCATAACGAGTTTGCACATTCTCTCCATGACTATGTGGGTTTCCTCCAAGTGCTCTGGTTTCTTCCCCCATTCCACAGGCATACAGGTTAGGGTTGATCCCTAAACGTCCTTGAGAAGATGCTGCTGAGCTGTTGGAACCACTGCGTCTTTCTGGTGAATCATTCTTACTGAGCTGCTGTGGTGGTCGCTGAAGTAGAGGTGGGGTGGGGAGTGGGTTATTTATTTATTAATTGAGATACAGGCCTTTCCAGTCCTTCCAGCCCCACCACCGGGCAATCCCCCAATTTAATGCCAGCCTAATCACGGGGACAATTTACAATGACCATTTAGCCTACAAACCGGTAATACTTTGGACTGTGGGAGGAAACCAGAGGACCCAGAGGAAACACACACGGTCACAGGGACAACATACAAACTCCTTACAGACAGTGGTGGGAACTGAACCTAGGTCGCCTGTACTGTAAAGCATTGTGCTAACCGCTACATTGCCGTGCACTACCAGTATGGTACGGTGGTGGGCGGGAAATGTAGAGGAGTAGCCCCCATAACCAGAAAAGCTTTGCGTTCGATCCTGAGCTTGAAGTGCGGTGTCACCAGGACAGTGCAGGGATGAGGAATGTTCTGGAATCTCACTCCTGATCCTGTTTTCCAGTGATCAATGGAAATGTGTTCACTTGGGCCCCAGCTCTGGAGACAAGCACCCTTGTAAGAGAGGATTGTGGTGGATTATGCTGCAAGGGTGTTTGCGAGCAGGAACAGAAGACTTCAGGAAAAAGAGTGAAGTGAAAGAAAATACGAACGTCAGAAAGCAGTCCAATATTTCTCAACACAAGCCTGCCTAGAGGTGCCCTCGGGGAACTGATAGCATTACACCAAAAGCTACCAAGGCAAAAGAGACAAAGACATTCCCCTAGAAACGCAGTGTAGGTGTCAACATAACCCCTCTGGAGATGAATTGTATAGCTGAAATTTTACACATACTTCCACTGGTAAAGATCACATCCTTTAAGCATCTGCCTCTACGATGTTAAGCTTTCCATCTATACTGATGCTGTCTTTGGCCATTGCTTTACTGCTATGCTTCTTTATACTTTAAAAACCTAATTCCTAAAAAAATAAATTGCTGAACTGTAGCAGTGGTTCAAATAGTACAGAACAATAACATCATTAAGAGATAACATTTTAATAATGCTATAATGTTGTAATTATAGGAGATAATGCTCTGCAAGTCAGTGTTACCTGAAGAGGGAGGATGTTTCAGGTCAGTAACCGCCGATCAGAACGCAAATGACAGTCCCATCAAACCAAATGTTGAGTCTGTTTCTCTTTTCAATAGTTCAATACTGCCATTTAATATCAGTGAAAATATTCTTGTCCCAAAATTCTCGTTCTTCAGAGACATCCTCAAAAACAGAAGAGTGCCCCAAAGAATGAGTGGCATTAAAAACGTTAGAACCCCAAAGACCCCCCCCCCACTCCTCCCTCCCATGCACAAGCAGCGGCAAAGCAACGAGCCCCCCAGCATTTACTTCAGCAAAAGCATCAGCACCCTCCACCCATCAGGCAAGCACTAGCAAAGTCCCTAAGAAAGACCATGACCTGCATACAACAAAAATCTATTTTTTTAATTTTGCTTTTCCAGCAATGGTTTGCCTTTGCTGTAACCCTATTGCAATACAAACTAGAACTAAATTCAAGGGCTATCGGCTCGCCTGATTTAATTGGTCTCATTTTAACCTTCGAGCTGACTGATTGTGAATTTAGCTCCACGTTTCAAAGCTAATTGAACAGGTGCTTTAATACAACCCAAAGTTCTGGATTTTCAAATTTCTTTATCTTGAACAGTACACCTGGAATTGGTTTACTATTGTCACATGTACAATGAAAAGTTTATCAAATCATACAGAAATACAGCACAGGAGCAGGGCCTTCAGCCCATCTAGTCAATGCCAAAAACTGCCTATGCCCATCCACCTGCACTGAGACCATAGCCCTCCATACCCCTACCATCCATGTACCTATCCAAACATCTCTTAAACGTTGAAATCGAGCTCTCATACACCACACCACTTTTGCTAGCAGCTCATTCCACACTCTCATGACCCTCTGCATGAAAATATTTTCCCTCCTGTTCCCCTTAAACTTTTCATCTTTCACCCTTAACCCATGACCTGTGGTTGTAGTCCCACCCAACCTCAGTGGAAAGGGCCTGTTTGAATTTATCTGGTCTAGACCCCTCATAATTTTGTACATCTCTATTGAATCTCTTCTCAGTCTTCTATGTTCTAAAGAATACAGCCCTAACCTATTTTCTTTCCTTATAACTCAAGTCCTCCAGATTCAGCAACATCCTTTTTTTAAATATAAAAAAAAATTAAAAAAATAAATAAATAACTTCCTTGTAAGTTTTCCCTGTACTCTTTCAACCTTGTTTACGTCTTCCCTGTGGGTAGGTAATCAAAACTGTAGACAATATGTCAAATTAGGCCTCCTCACCAATGTCTTATCCAAGCTTGTTTTGCATACCGTTCGTACAGATCAAGTCATTAAGCAATGAATTGAGGTAGAAGAAAGTATAACAATAGAATGCAGAATCAAGTAACATCTGCAGAGAAAGTGCAGTACAGGTAAACAATATGGAAGATTATAATGAGGTCCATCACAGGTAAAGCTCTCTCCACCACTGAGCGCATCTACATGGAGTGCTGCTGCAGGAAAGCAGCATCCATCATCCGGGACCACCACCACCCCGCCCCCCCCACCACCCACCACCCAGGCCATCCTCTCTTCTCACTGCTGCCATCAAGAGCAAGGCACAGGAGGCTCTGGACTCACACTATCAGGTTCAGGAACAGTTATTACCCCTCAACTATAAAGCTCTTAAACCAAAGAGGATAACCTCACCCAACTTCACTTGCCCCATCTTTGAAATGTTCCCACAGCCTATGGACTCGCTTTCAAGGACTATTCATCTCATGCTCTCAATATTTATTGTTTATTTATTTATTTATTATTATTTCCTTCTTTTTGTATTTGCACAGTATGTTGTCTTTTGCACACTGGATGAACACCCAAGTTGGTGTGGTCTTTCATTGATTCTATTATGTTTATTATTCTAATATGGATATATTACGTGTGCCTCCAAGAAAATGAATCTTAGGGTTGTATATGGTGACATTTATGTACTTAGGTAATAAACTTACTTTGAACTTTTTGAACTTTTGAGGTATTGTGAGGTGCCAAGAATCCATCTTCTCTTACTAGAAAACCATTCAACAGTTTTATAACTGAGGACAGAAGCTGTCTTTGAGCCCGGTGGCATACTCTTTCAGGCTTTTGTATCTTCTGCCTGATGGAAGAGAGAAAAAGAGAGAATCTTGCGGTGGGAGGGGGGTCCTGGTTGATTTACTGAGGGAGCAAGTATAGGCAGGGGTGGGAGGTACCTTTGATTATGTTGGCTATGAGAACTGTAGACAAAAGCCCATAGAGGGAAGGGTGGTTTCTATGATGTGCTAAGCTGTGTCCATATCTCTCTGCAGTTGCTTGCAGTCACAGACAGAGCAGCTGCCTTATCAAACCGTTAACCATCCAGATAGGATCCTATCTATAGTCCATCAATAAAGTTGGTAAGAATTGATGGAGACATGCCAAATTCCTTTAAAGTCTTGAGGAAGTAGAGGCATTGATGTACTTTCTAGACCATAGTGTCTACATGGATAGACCAGGATAGGCTATTGCTAATGCACAATCATTGGAACTGGAATCTCTCACACTTCTTAACCTCAACACCATTGATACAGACATAAGTATGTGCATCACTCGTTCACCCCACCCCTTCCTTAAGCCATTGACCCTCTCTTCTGTTTTGCCTGATGTTAAGGGACAGGTTGTTGTCATGATGCCATGTTACTGAGCTCTTTATCTCCTTCATCAATTCATCATTATTTGAGATTCGGCCCACTAATGTTCTACCACCTGCAGATGGAGATAGATTAGAATCTGGTCATGCTGGCGAATGTGCCGGGAGTAGAGTAGCGGGCTGAGGACGCAACCTTGTGAAGCACCACTACTTAGAATACTCATGGCAGAGGTGCTACAATGACAACGAACAGAGTTAAAAATATTAAATAGAACATAGAAATGTACAGTACAGGAAGTTGTGCCAAACTGGTTAAACTAGTAATTAAATGGCCAACTAAACTAATCCCTTCTGGTGACACGTCTGTATCCCTTCATTCTCTACAGAATCATGTGCCTAAGAGCCTCTTAAATGCCTCTATTGTATTTACCTCCACTACCACCCCTGGCTGTACATTCCAGGCACCCTTTTAAAATAATGGAAAGGACTTTTTGATTCTCTTTGGAGTTCAGATGCATTAAACCTTAAATGCAAATACCTATTCCTGGATTAAATAATGGAATAAGGGCAAATGAAAGCTTCAGCAGGGGAAGACATTATGCCATGAAAGATCTGTCAGGATATGAGGTCATTATTTTTTTTTCTTTAAGGTATATCCTCCTTTGCTGAAAGGATGTATTCATTCTGCACCCACAATGTAATGGTAGACCCACCATTCAATCATCATGTCACATATACACATTGAGTTTAAACGTCAGGAGGTTACGTTGCAACTTTGTAAAGCTCTAGTTAGGGCACGTCTGGAGTATTGAATACAGTTCTGGTCGCCTGACTTTAGAAAGGATGTTGAGGCTTTGAAGAGGGTGAAGAAGAGGTTTACCAGGGAGCTGCCTGATTTAGAGGGGATGTGCTATCGCGAGAGGCTGGATAAACTTGGGTTGTTTTCTCTGGAGCATCAGAGGCTGAGGGAGATCTCTTAGAGGTTTACAAGATTATGAGATGGATAGATAGTGTGAACAAAGAGTATCCGTTTCCCAGGGTTGAAATATCTAATACCAGGGAGCATGCATTGAAAGTGAGGGGGTAGATTCAAACAGGATGTGAGGATTAAGTTTTTCACTCAGAGAGTCATAGATGCCTGGAATGAGCTGCCTGGTATGACGGTAGAGGCAAATATGAACCAATCACCTTTCTCATGTCACCTTCCCAGTGGTGCTGACGAGTTCTCAAAACCTTAATTCTACCTCTTGCATTATTATCCCTTTAACATTTCTTTTTGCACCACCTTGTTGTTTTATGCTCATCATTGTGTTTATTATTACCGTGAGCACAGTTTACTCTGTAAGCTTCACACAAGCTGGGAATTTCATTGCACCCTGGTGTATTGACAATAAACTAATCTGAAACGCAGACAGAATTTATTAGGTATCGGTTGCACGTCAGTTAGAAGTGGGAATTCACCGGAACTCTGCGGCGCAAGTTAGTGATACCAAGAGCTCATGAACCACAGAGCCCAGGGTATGTATTTTCATTTACCTATTGAGATATAGCACGGAACCATGCCGCCCAGCATTGCCCCGATTTGACCTTAGCAAAATCCTGGGACAAATTACAATGACCAAACAACCTACTAATCAGTATGTCTTTGGAAAGTGGGAGAAAATCAGAGCACCCTGAGGAAACCCACGCGGTCATGGAAAGAATGTACAAGCTCCTTACAGGCAGCAGGAGGAATTGAACCCAGCTTGCCGGTACTGCAAAGGGTTGTGTTCATCACTATGCTACTGTGTCACACAACAAATACATGTTAATCCATCGTGGTGACCTGCTCCATTCAAGTCGACTGGTTAACTGGCAAAAAAATACTATTCCATTGCAAAAATCACCACTAGGCCCTCCCATTGTCCACTTTTGACCTACTCTGTCTTTGCATTGTCCCAGTGTCAGATGGGGCAGCTGGAATGGTCTCTCGTATTACTCCATGAATGGCTTATCTGCATCACACAATCAGTTTCCACTTGAGTATTTCACTGGCATTTGTCCTGAGACAGAGGAAGGTGCAATCTGAGTGAAAGTACTTCTTTCCTTTTGTGTAAGCAAAGCTTGACCCTAATCCCCAAATACATCCCCTCAACAAACAATCCTCTCCACTCCTCTGCCTGAAAACCTATCTCTGTGGCAAATCTCTGGTGGTTTCCTTGAACCGTGTTACCATGTTTACCGAGCTCATTGTTACCGGGGAGAGCATTCTAACTGGCTGCATCACTGTCTGGTACGGAGGGGCCACAGCACAGAATCGGAAAAAGCTGCAGAAAGTCGGAAACTTCAGCCAGCTCCAGTCCGGACACAAGCTTCCCACTATTGAGGACACCTTCAAAAGGTGCTGCCTCAACAAGGTGGAGCCCGTCATTAAGGACCCCCATTGCCCAGAACATGCCCGCTTCAACATTACCACCATCAAGGAGGAGGTACAGGAGCCTGAAGATGCTGACTGAATGATTCAGGAACAGCTTCTTCTCCTCTGCCATCTGATTTCTGAATGGGCATTGAACCCATTGACACTACCTCGTTGCTTTTTTGCACTACTTAATTAATTTAACTGTTTTGTATATACTTATTGTAATTCCACTTTTATTATTACGTATTGCATTCTACCGCTGCCACAAAAACAACAAATTCCGTGACATATGCCGGTGATAGTAAACCTGATTCTGCTTCTAATTCTGCCGTCAGACTTTTAAACCGACAATGAACCCATTTACACTATCTTACTATATCTTTTTTTCTTTTTTGCCCTCATATAATTTATTATTTTTATATATACAGTGCAGTATTTCTTTTCGTAATTTATAGGTTTTTTACGATTATGTATTGCAATGTATTGCTACTACAAAACAACAAATTTCACAACATACAGCATGCCAGTATATTAAACCTGATTCTGCCAACAAAGGCCCATGTCCTGCCTTCTGTCCTTATTCAAGTGTTGTGGGGCAGGTTCCGCATTTTACAGTCTCTTGCCGTTCAACTAGAGATCAGTCTACTGTCCCGGACAGATTTAAAATGTGCTCTAGAATTTAACTTTCCCATGGGAAATATAAACCAACAAGCTTTTCTCATAAACATTTTCTTTGTTTTTACAAATTAAAGTTTTGCTTTAAATCCTCCACAATGG
Source organism: Hemitrygon akajei (assembly GCF_048418815.1). Taxonomy (NCBI): domain Eukaryota; kingdom Metazoa; phylum Chordata; class Chondrichthyes; order Myliobatiformes; family Dasyatidae; genus Hemitrygon; species Hemitrygon akajei. The sequence goes on along the minus strand of NC_133139.1, from coordinate 13,403,337 downwards.
CCTTTGAGGAAATAGTGTTTATGCCACAGTTTCCCCACTTAAATCTTGTCTATTATTCTGATAAACATCACTTATAAATCCCTTTATTTAAAAGGAAAGTCAGGCACTGCCTGTCTCCTCTTATCCCTCGGCCTTGTCACCTGTATTCTTGGTTTTAAAAGCCACACCTTGTTCGGTCCAGCCGTTCTGCTGACCTTGTTGTTCCCTGTCTGTGCCTGCCCCGGGACCTCTCTCTACATGAGGGGCACCACAGTTAGTGACAGATGGTCACATTTATCCACTCCAGCTGCTTCGATGTGGAGTGAGAATTGGCCACTATTTCTCAAATTATTAAAAGTGTCGTCGAGTTCCCTGTTGGAATCATGGGTCAATCTATTGAAACAGCTGCCTGTAGCTTAGGCAGTTTTCTGCAGTTAGATTCAGTGTGGTTAAGAGTTTTTATTTCAGGAATCCCATTTTCTGGCACAATCATGTGCTCTGGTTTTGCATATTTTCATATTTTCTTTTGACATAAATAGAAAGAGACCGTTCAATACATTGAGGCATAGATAAAGGAGATAACCAGAGACTGTTTTTCATCATAGAAATGTCTAAAACTAGAAGACATAAGGGTTTCCCCATTTTATTCCCTTTGCTTCATGGTCCACTCTCCTCTCTCATCAGGCTCCTTCTTCTTCAGTCTTGTATCTTTTCACTTATCATCTCACATCATCACCCCTTCCTCACCCACCCCCCCCCCCTTTCCCCAGACTTGCAGTTCTCACTCTCCCCCATGATCTCATTCTGGCTTCTGCCCCAAATCCCGATGAATGGTCTTGGCCCAAGGCACCAACTGGTCATTTTTCTCCACGGGTGCCTCACCTGTCGAGTTCCTCCAGTATTTTCTCTGAGTTGATCAAGATACCTCGCATCTTCAGAATCTCCTGTGTTTCTGTTTAGATACAGGTTTAAAGTGAAAGAAAGAGGAGCTTTAAAGGTTAATGGGGGTGACTAAAGTTCTCTCACAAGTATTAGTCAGTATCTGGAATGAGCTGCCATTTGCACATGTGTTTGAATGAGCAAGACATTGAGGGATATGGAATTAAGACAATAAGACATAGGAGCAGAGTTAGGCCATTCAGCCCATTGAGTCTGTTCCACCATTCCATCACAGCTGATTTATTATTCCTCTCAAGCCCATTCTCCTACCTTTTTCTGGTAACCTTTGACAACCTTACTAATCAAGAACCTATCAACCTCTGCTGTGGGGGCTGCATGGTAGTGCAGCAGTTAGTGTAATGTATTACCATGCCAGCAACCCTGTTTCAATTCCTGTCGTTATCTGTAAGGAGTTTTTACGTTCTCCCCATGACAGTGTTTGTTTCCTCACACGAAACATATGGATTAGGAGGTTAAATGGCCACCTAGGTATAACTGGGCAGCGCAAACTCATTGGGCCAGAACTGCCTGTTACCTTCTGTACCTCTAAATAAAAAGAATAAAACAAAAATTCTGCTTAAATATCTAAAGAGAAGTTAATGCAAGCAAGTCTGATTGGCATAATGTTCAGATTAGATGGGCTGAAGGGCCTGTTTCTATGCTGCACAATTCTGCAACTTGCTGTCAATGCACTCCTGTTTGTGTTATTCTCCCTGTAATCTTTTCTCTTACGCACTCCTCTCAGTTCCTGCCTGATTCTCCTCCCTCCCTCGTATCCCTAGTTATTTGCCAATCAGCACACCCTTAGGATGTGAAAGAAAACTGGAAAACCCTGTGGAAGCCCGCTCGGTCACAGGGAGAACATGCAAACTCCACACACAGGGGACACGAAATCAGGATCAAACTCCTGTTCTGTGCGCTCAGAACAGGAGAAAGATCGATCTAATCTTCTCCATTATTATCATTACATTTATTTTTCTCAGCTCAAGCTGGTAAAACCTGAGATGCTGGCATAGCCAAGCACACTCATTCCGCAATTGTTATGAACATTTGGACTATCCTAACGGAGTTTAGTAGCGCGATTTTCTGAAAATTTGCATAAATTTTGCTGTGTAGGCTTAATTGTTTAATAGTATTGTGTAATTTAGGATGATACCAGGCATTGATATTACTATTGGGACAATGTTTACCCTGTTCATGTTCCATAGTCTTTCAATTTCCTCTTTTAATATTTTGGTGTTTTTTTCTTATTGATTTCTGTATATTATGTGTGTTTGGAATGGTTATACCTATTAAGTAAGTTGGTCTTGCTCATTTATCCAGTAATATTATTTATCTGGCATTATTATTATTATTATTACTATTTGTTTGCACAGTTTGTCTTCTTTTACAAGTTGGTTGTTTGTCAGTTTTAGTTTTTTGTTGATTCTATTGTATTTCACTTTTTACTCTATGAATGCCTGCAAGTAAATGAATCTCAGGGTTGTATATGGTAACGTTAGTGTACTTTGATAAAAAATTTACTTTGAACTTTTACCATTACAGTTTGGCATAATGTTTTGTTCATCAGTAGCTCCATTACAGCAGATAACACTCCAAAAGTAGAAGTTTCCCTTTGGAATATTCATTTATCATGGAATGAAGAATTTAGAATTGTTCCAATATGCACAAAATAGAAACTTCGAACACAGCAATGATTCAGCACCTGGTTCTGAGCTCTTCTGAGCAAAAAAGGCCTTGTATAATTTTAAACATATTACAAAGTGTGAAAGACACTTTTTGTTTAAAGCTCTTCACTAGTTCCCAATTGAGAAGTTCAATGCCTCTGTTCAAAAATCATCCTTTAATCAACTCCTCTAACAATGTGCTGAATAAATACATAACTTTTTTCAGTATAATTCCTTATTGGGATGCTAAAAATCTTCTTGTTGTTCTGATGCCCTCCGCCATCACATTTCTGAACGGACAATGTACATGACCTCATATTATTTTTCACATTGTTTTTATTCTCCTGTTGTCTACTTATTTAATTTACAATTTTATAAGTATTTCTTCCTGTAACTTATAGTTTTGTATTACACATCGCAATATACTGCTAGAGCAAAAACTACATATTTTATGACATATGCCAGTGATATTAAAACCTAATTCTGATACTGAGCTAGTGATTGGTCAGGAGCTACCAATCAGAGCAAGCTAAATAATTGTGTGAGAATTAAAGCATTGGTCCCTGATCTCTGGGTGTGGACTGTGATTGAAAACAGGATTAACCCCAACTGTGATATGCCAGAGTCTAAAAATAGTTACAGCACAGAAAGAAGCAATTTGGCCCATTCGATCTGTGTTAGTGTCACACAGGTCTTCAGCTTTTGCTCATCTGACTTACCTTTTCTCAGCTCGGTTGATGCAAACCCAGTGCACAGGATGACAGGGTTTGAAGCACAGCACAATTCAAAGAATGTTTATAACTCAGGAGACCATACAGCCTGTCTGCAAATGTAATGTTCTTATAATCAATAATGCTTTCTCTCTTCTTCCCTATCTTTCCTGAACAGCTTGATTCCAATAGAACTTATTTCTATCTTTTATTTTCCACCCTGAACTTGGCTATTGCCATAACATCCGTGTAGATAATTACTCGTCAAACTTATTTTCCTACAGAATATTGAATGGCCTGGATAAAGATGACATGGAGAAGATGTTCTCAGTAGTGGGAGTGTCTGTGGCCAGAGGGAACAGCCTCAGAATAAAATGATGTGCCTTAGGTACAGAGATGAGGAGGAATTAATTGAGCCAGAGGGTAGTGAATCTATGAAATTCATCGCTGAAGACAGTTGGAGAGGCCAAATGATTGGATATATTTAAAGCAAGGTGTGATAGGTCCTTGATTAATAAGAGTTTATGGGGAGAAGGAAGACTTTTCAGGTGGGTCATGCTCAACAGCCGTGGTTGGCTGCTCAGTTAGGAGAAGGAAAACTCTGGTCTCAAACCTCTGCTGCCTTGCGGCTGGACCCACTCATGGGGAAGGCTTCAGGAGTGAACCCCGAGTCCTACATTAAGTTAAATGCTGAATGGCAACTCCTGCGACACTGCAGGTACCAAACTGTATCGGTCTCTGCCATTCCTTTGGGTTCATCAGATGCGTGGAGAAGGGGAGCTTGCTACGTGGGCACTGCTTGCTCTCCATATCATACTGCCCAGGCCTGCATATCTAGACAACTAGGACACAATATCTATGATCAACTCTGACCGATGGAGGCCTCAGAGACAGGGAGAAGGCAGAAGAGTGGGGTTGAGAGGGAATAATACATCAGCCATGATCTCTCCTATGGTCTAATGCTCTTACTTAATAGATAGATAGATAGATAGATAGATAGATAGATAGATAGATAGATAGATAGATAGATAGATAGATAGATACTTTATTCATCCCCATGGGGAAATTCAACTTTTTTTCCAATGTCCCATACACTTGTTGTAGCAAAACTAATTACATACAATACTTAACTCAGTAAAAAATCTGATATGCATCTAAATCACTATCTCAAAAAGCATTAATAATAGCTTTTAAAAAGTTCTTAAGTCCTGGCGGTAGAATTGTAAAGCCTAATGGCATTGGGGAGTATTGACCACTTCATCCTGTCTGAGGAGCATTGCATCGATAGTAACCTGTCGCTGAAACTGCTTCTCTGTCTCTGGATGGTGCTATGTAGAGGATGTTCAGAGTTATCCATAATTGACCGTAGCCTACTCAGCGCCCTTCGCTCAGCTACCGATGTTAAACTCTCCAGTACTTTGCCCACAACAGAGGTACCTAACATTTACATAATGCATTGTAAAGACCTATCTTAATTTTTCTTGCCCCTTCTCTTGGTATGATCCTTCCTTATTCTAATAATATTGATTGCTTCCAGCACTTCCTGCACTTTATTTTCCTCCTTTTCAGTGCTACCTTCCCCAGCCAAATTAGTGAAAACCACCTCTATAGTCCTATTAAACATTTACCATGCTACTGTGTCCAAAACTACAATCTATTACGCTAATTTCAAAAAAGACTGGCCACAGAAGTACCTATGCACAAAACTGACTAACTCCCCCAGATCTGCTTTCATAATGATGGGTTTCTCTTAATCACAGCTCACAATTAAAAGTTCAAAGTAAATTTATTATCAAAGTACATACATGTCATCATATATAACCCTGAGACTCATTGTTAGTAGAACACGGAAATAACATTGAATCAATGAAACACGCACAGGTGTGGGAAATTAAGCCACCTTCATTAAGGGCAAGAACTCCAACAGTTATATTCTAAAATATTTTGAATGCTTTTTTTTCTTTATTTGATTCAGTGACTAGTGTTTGTATTAAGTGTTATTTTAGGCAATCTAAAATCCATTTATAGAAACGTTGCATATTGGAACCAAGCTAAATCTGGTTTAATATTAATAATCTACCCACTTCTACCTTTGATATGACTAAATTGGGAGTTTGGTAACTGCAGCCTGCAATTAAACCGCATGAACAAATACAATTACACAGGTTAGTAAATGAGAACTGTTAGCTTGAGTAAGTACATGAATTGAGTCATTTTTTCCAAGACATTTCTCCTCATGTACAACTTACACAAAAGCCATATGCATTAAAATGCCTCATTCACATCAATGTTCTTTATTTCCCATTTCTGATCTTTAATTAACTTCTTCTTTTGTGTCTTCTCCTACTGTGCCGTTCTTATGATTTCTGTCACTTTCAGAATTGGCTCATTTTCTCGCCTCTGATCCAGAAGGTCGTAGGTTTACTATTGAGCGGAGAATCGAAGACAGGACTTCAGCACCCCACTGAGAGGGTTCTGCAATACCGAGGGAGGATCACACTCTCACACACACACACACACACACACACACACACACACACACACACACACACACACACTCAAACACACTCACACAAACACACACACACTCACACAAACACACACTCACACACACACTCAAACACACACACACACACACACACACACACACACACACACACACACACACACACACACACACACACACACACACACACACACACACACACACACACACACACAAAACACCTTGTGACATCTCTCAGGAGCATTGTATACAGAGGGCCTGAATCACTTTTGAGGATGCCTACCACCCATCCCATAATCTCTTTGACCCGCTTCCATCAGAAAGCAGATACAGGAGCATCAGGACTAGGACAGCCAGACCAGGTAACAGATTCTTCCCCCATAATCTCTTTAGTCCAGCACCATCAGGAAGGGAGTACAGGAGCATCAAAACTAGGACTGCAAGACTGGGTAACAGCTTGTTTCCTCATGTTGAGATTGTCCTCACCTCTGTCGTCAGTAAGGCAGTGAGCTGTTTACAGTTTACTGTACTGTTATGCTTTGTAACTCCAAAACATAAAACTAATTGAAAGAAGACAAAGAACCGGGAGATAATGCATGTCTAACTTTGTTTTTACTTTAAGCGAGGTGCATACTTATAAAATGGTGACGTAATGACATATGCCATTTACATACTTTTAGATCTAACCCACAATGCATATGCTCTGACCCTCAACACAGGTGCCCCTCAAGGCTGTGTCCTAAGCCCACTCCTTTACTCTCAGTATACCCATGACTGTGTTGCCACCCACAGCTCCAATCTGCTAATCAAGTTTGCTGACGACACCACATTGATTGGCCTAATCTCAAATAATAATGAGGCTTCTTCTACAGAGAAGAAGTCATCACCCTGACACAGTGGTGTCAAGAAAACAACCTCTTCCTCAATGTCGCAAAAACAAAGGAGCTGGTTGTGGACTACAGGAGGAATGGAGACAAGCTAACCCCTATTGACACCAGTGGATCTGGGGCTGAGAAGGTGAACAGCTTTAAGTTCCTTGGCATACACATCACCGAGGATCTCACGTGGTCTGTACACATTGGCTGTGGGGTGAAAAAAGCACAACAGCGTCTCTTTCAACTCAGACCATTGAAGAAGTTTAGTATGGGCCCCAGATCCTAAGAACTTTCTACAAGGGCACAATTGAGAACATCCTGACTGGCTGCATCATTGCCTGGTATAGGAACTGTACTTCCTTCAACTGCAGGATGCTGCAGAGAGTGTTGCAGACAACCCAGTGCATCTATAGTTGTGAACTTCCCACTATTCAGGCCACTGTACTTCCTAAGAAGGTTGGCGTCATTCAATGTCTGTAGTGAGATGCTGAAGATGTTCTATAGGTCAGTTGTGGAGAGCGCCCTCTTCTTTGTGGTGGCGTGTTGGGGAGGAAGCATTAAGAAGAGGGACGCCTCACGTCTTAATAAGCTGGTAAGGAAGGCGGGCTCTGTCGTGGGCAAAGTACTGGAGAGTTTAACATTGGTAGCTGAGCGAAGGGCGCTGAGTAGGCTACGGTCAATTATGGATAACTCTGAACATCCTCTACATAGCACCATCCAGAGACAGAGAAGCAGTTTCAGCGACAGGTTACTATCGATACAATGCTCCTCAGACAGGATGAAGAGGTCAATACTCCCCAATGCCATTAGGCTTTACAATTCTACCGCCAGGACTTAAGAACTTTTTAAAAGCTATTATTAATGCTTTTTGAGATAGTGATTTAGATGCATATCATATTTTTTTTTTACTGAGTTAAGTATTGTATGTAATTAGTTTTGCTACATCAAGTGTATGGGACATTGGAAAAAAAGTTGAATTTCCCCATGGGGATGAATAAAGTATCTATCTATCGATCTCTATCTATCTACAAAGACAGATGTGTAAAAAAGGCCTGAGGGATCATTGGGGACTCGAGTCACCCCAACCATAAATTGTTCCAGCTGCTACCATCTGGGAAACAGTATGACAACATAAAAGCCAGGACCAACGGGCTCCGGGACGGCTTCTTCCACCAGGCCATCAGACTGATATGATTGTATTTCTATGTTATATTGCCTGTCCTGTTGTACATACTATTTATTACAAATCACTATAATTTGCACATTGAGATGCAATGTAAAGATTTTAACTTCTCATGTATGTGAAGAATGTAAGTAATAAAGTCAATTCAATTCAATTCAATCCAATCCAATTCAATTCAATTCAATTCAATTCAATTCAATTCAATCCAATCCAATCCAATCCAATCCAATCCAATCCAATCCAATCCAATTCAATTCAATTCAATTCAATTCAATCCAATTCAATTCAATTTGCGTTTGCATGGTTTGGTTGTCTTCTGCACTCTACTTGATCTTCCGTAGATTGCGCTGTAGTTACAGTTCTAAGGATTTGCTGAATTGCCCACAGGAAAATGAATCTCAGGGTTGTGTGTGCTGACATATGTATACTCTAACATTTATTTTGATCTTTGAATTTACTTTGAAAAAAAAAGCCACCATCCAAACTTTTCCATCTCATCACAGCAACTGTGGGGCAAAGTAAAGAAGGCTGCAGTCCTGCACCGCCGGATTCAAGAACAGTTACTTCCCTTCAACCATTTTGTTATTGAACCAACCAGCCCAACCCTAAGCACAATGGTATAGCAACACTACGACTAAAATGGACATTTGCCTTAAACACTATACAAAAATAGGCATTTTTTGCTCTAAATGTCTTTCTTGTAAAATTTGTGCTTAATTTATCTTCAATTTATGTTTTTCTTCTGAATGCTGCTTATATGACACTCTGTGCCTGTAATGTTGTTGCAAGTTTTTCATTGCACTTGTGCATATGACAATAAACTCGACCTTGACATTGCTTATTCCTCCGCCAGCACTGCCAAAGCTGAACATCTAATCATCATCGCATTTTTGCTCGTAAAACCTTTTTACACATGGGCCAAGAAGACTCTTTTTGTTTGTGCTGAACCCTAGGAGTATCTGGAACATTGTGCTGGACCTGATGTGGTGACATCCAGATGAAAAGTGCTAATATTGACTCTATTCCACTGATTCATCATTCTCTGGCTAAAGATGTTTCTCCTCATCTCCATTCAAAAAGGACGTCCCTCTATTCCGAGGCCATGTCTTCAGTCTTAGACTCTTGTACCACAGGAAGCATCCTCTCCACATCCACTCTATCAAGGCCTTTCACCATTTGATAGGTTTCAATGAGGCCACTCCTCATTCTTCTGAATCCTAGTGGATACAGGCCCAGAGCCACCAAACACTCTTCATTCAAGCCATTCAATCCTAGAATCATTTTCCTGAACCTCCTTTGAACCCTCTCCAGTTTCAGCCCATCTTTTCTAAGATAAGAGGCCTATGCCTGCTCACGATATGCCATGTGAGGTCTCACCAGTGCTTTATAAAGTGCTTCAACATTACATCCTTGCTTTTATATTCTAATCCTATTGAAATGAATGCCAACATTGAATTTGCCTTCCTCACCACAGACTCCACCTGCAAATTACCTTTTAGAGAATCCTGCACAAGGACTCAAATTCCTTTGCACCTCAGTTTTTGTACTGAATTGAATTGACTTTATTTCTTATATCCTTCACATATATGAGGAGTAAAAATCTTTACATTACGTCTCCATCTAAATGTGCAATGTGCAATCATAGTAATTTATAATAAATAGAACAGTCAATGTAATATAGAATACACTCAAATCAACATGAGTTCTTCAGTCTGATGGTCTGGTGGAAGAAGCTGTCCCGGAGCCTGTTGGTCCTGGCTTTTCTGATGCAGTACTGCTTCCCGGATGGTAGCAGCTGGAATAGATTGTGGTTGGGGTGACTTGGATCTCCAATGATCCTACAGGCCCTTTTTACACACCTGCCCGTGTAGATGTCCTGAATCATGGGAAGTTCACAACTACAGATGCGCTGGGCTGTCCACACCACTCTCTGCAGAGTCCTGCGATTAAGGGAGGTACAGTTCCCATACCAGGCAGTGATGCAGCCAGTCAGGATGCTCTCAATTGTGCCCCTGTAGAACGTTCTTAGGACTTGCGGGTCCATACCAAACTTCCTCAACCGTCTGAGGTGAAAGAGGTGCTGTTGTGCCTTTTTCACCACACAGCTGGTGTGTATAGACCACGTGAGGTCCTCGGTGATGTGGATGCTGAGGAACTTAAAGCTGCTTACCCTCTCAACCCCAGATCCATTGATGTCAATAGGAGTTAGCCCATCCCCATTCCTCCTGTAATCCACTAGCTCCGTTGTTTTTGCATTCTCACATAAGCATCCTTCTTCTCCAGATGTGCATTTTCTCTCCATTTAAAAAATAGTCAACCCTTTCATTTCCTCTGCCAAAGTGCATGACCATACACTACCCCACACTGCATTCCATCTGTCATTTACTTGCCCATTCTCCTCAGCTGTTTAAGTCCTTCTTTAGCCTCTCTACTTCCTCAAAACTACATGCTCCTCCACTAATCTTCATATCATCTGCAAACCTTGCAACATCATCAATTCCATCATCCAAATCATTGACAAGTAACATTAAAAAAATCAGTCCCAACACAGACCCCGGAGGAACACCACTTGTCACCGGTAGCCAGTCAGAAAAGGCTTCCTTTATTCCCATTCTTTGCTACATGCCAATCCGCCACTATTAGTAGGTTAATGGTCATTGTAAATTGTTCTGTAATTCGACTAGGGTTAAATAGGTAGTTTGTTGGGTGGTGCGGCTCGTTGGGTTAGAAGGTCCTGTATCTCTATATATAAATAAATTAATTAAATAATTAAACTCAACAGTTCCTCTGTAGACAAGTAAAATGAAGCAATTCACTTACTTCAGTACCTGCCAAGAAGACAAACAATTCTAGAAAGTCACAAGATCGTAAGACCATAAGACCTAGAGCACAGAATTAAGACATTTGGACCATTGAGTTTACTTCACATTCCATCATGGCTGACTTATTATCTTCTCAACCCCATTCTCATGCCTTCTTCCCATAACCTTTGAGGCCCTGACTAATCAAGAAGCTATCAACCTCTCCTTTAAATATACCTGAAGACATGGCCTCCATAGCCGTCCGTGGCAACGAATTCCTCAAACTCACTACACTCCGACTGAAGAAATTCCTCCTCAACTCTGTTCTAAATGGATGTTCCTCTATTCTGAGGCTATGCCCTCTGGTCCAAGACTCCCCAACTATAGGAAACATCCTCTGCATATCCACTCTATCTAGGCCTTTCAATATTCAATGGGTTTCAGTGAGATTCCCCCACAGGTATTGATTTCTATAATGCTCGACTAATTCTCAGAGGATACGTTCACCGGTGAGAATGGGGTTAATTCTGGAAACCACAGAATTTCCTTGCATAAAAAAAAAATCAAATCCTCTGACTAACAAAGAGGATCCAAAATCTTATGTAATGCAATTTCATGACTGAATAGCACACTTTCACACTTAAAGATAGTGTGATTTGGTTCATGAGCTATGTAAGTCAGTTGTCAAACTAAATTGGATTCCGCATTAACTTAGTCTGTTACTAACACAAACATCGGCAACAGGAGATTTCTGCCAGTGACTCAGGCCAGCCTGAAGCCAGTTACCCATATCAGCTTCAGAAGCAAACAGGGAGAGTCCTTCTAGGGAGTTTTGATCAAAATATCTCTGTGATATTTAACTTTGGCTGTTGGGTGCAAAGCAGAAGCACCAGCCACTCATGTTTAGCAACCTGCATTTGGCGTTCCAGATTCTCCCTGGATTAGACATGACAGAGAACAGACAGGCTCATAAAGCATCAACACTTTGCCTGAATGTGCAAACAAAGAACATTAAATACAGTCAAACAGAGAGAGAAGCTGAAGAGGTCTGTGAGAAGCTGTGCTTAAAGGGCGTCTGTGTTATAAACGAAAAACATGGGCCAAAAAGTCAGAACGTGTCTGCTTATTTTAGAAATTTCAAAAGATTTGGAATATTTTTTCATCAAACAATCCATCGGTATGGATTACACTGAGAATAACCAACATAGCGGGTCTCTATTTGACCAGTCTACTTGACAAGTTAAATAACATAATTAAAGGCTATGACATGCTAAGCTGTCACTGACCACTCAGAGTAGCTAAGATCCTATGGAAAGCAGTGCCTTCGATCTGCCGATTATGCCTTCAGCATTTGAGTAACTATTTATATTCAGGTTCCTGAAGCTAACATAGCTTCGGTAAACACCATTTTGCAGCACTTCAATAATAGTGATCCTCTTAGCCAGCTTTGATACAACAAATTTATTACAAAATTATTTATATCTACAGAATTCTTTGGCCAGATGGCATCATTTCTCCACAGTGCGTAACAATTAGGTCACTGTCAATATGCTATCTAAAAGCTTTTATGCGAACTACAAGAGCTTGTAAAATGGTAGTAGATGGAGCTTCTGAAACAGAGGGCAGAGGGGTGATGGATGGCCACCGTTTAAAGAGGTTATTGTTATCCTATCAAAAAAATGCTTTAGTCCAACCTTTATAGAAATGGGTGATCAGAAAATCCTGCTGTATTGAAGTGTGGCTCTGGTGGTGATTATACACTCAGTGGCCACTTGTACCGAATGAAGTAGCCACTGAACGTGTGTTTGTGGCTTTCTGCTGCAGTAGCCCATCCACTTCAATGTTGGACATGTTGTGCATTCAAAGATTCCCTTCTGCACACTGCTGTTATAATGCGTGATTATAGAAACTTAGAAAACCTACAGCACAATACAGGCCCTTCGGCCCACAAAGTTGTGCCAAACATGTCCCTACCTTAGAAAATACTAGGCTTACCCATGGCCCTCTATTTTTCTAAGCTCCATGTACCTATCCAAAAGTCTCTTAAAAGACCTTTGGATAAAAGGCAGAAGATACAAAAGCCTAAAGTGTGTATCTTCAGGCTCTCGGACAGCTTCTATCTGCTGTTATAAGACCATTGAATAGTTCCCTAGTATGATAAGATTGATTCTTGACCTCACAACCGATCTCATTGCAATATTACACCTTATTGGAAAGAACATCGATGGCACTTCTATAATCTCTTACTGTGGCGTCCATGATCAATGTCAGTCCGTTTCTTTTTGTCCCTGCAGGAAACTGACCGAGATTTTGCATTCCATAGAATCTTCATCCAGATGAAGGGTTTCAAGATAAAGACTAGCTTTGATTGTCACATGTAGATCAAAACATTGTAATGTACAGTGAAATGCATCATTTGCATCAATGACCAACACAGTGCGAGAGACCAGCCCAGAAGTGTCGCTATCTTTCCAGCGCCAACATAGCATGCCCATAACTTAATAATCTTAGCCCATACGTCTTTGGAATGTGGAAGGAAACCACAGAACCCGGAGGAAACATACAAGCTCCTTACAAACAGAGGTAGGAATTGAACCCCAATCACTGTAAAGTGTTATGTTAACTGCTACGCTACTCTGTCATCCTAAAAGATAATCATCATTTCCCTCCATAGACGCTGCCTGACCTCTTGAGTTCGTCCAGTGCTCTGTGTGTCTTTGCACTTGTGCTGAGGTCAGCCAGACACCAGTTTCCTATGGTGGGGGAGTATAAGACCAAAGGACACTACCTCAGAATAGAGAGGCATCCTTTTAGAATGGAGATGAGGAGGAATTTCTTTAAGCAGAGAGTGGTGAATCTGTGGAATTAATTGCCACAGGCAGCTGTGGGGGCCAAGTCACTGGCTATATTTAAGGCAGAGATTGATAGATTCTTGATTGGTCAGGGCATGAAGGGATACAGGGCAAAGGGAGGAGAGTGGGCTGAGAGGAAAATTGGATCAGCCATGATGAAATGGCAGAGCAGACTCAATGGGCCAAATGGCCTAATTCTGCTCCTATATCTTATACCTTCTAACAGCCTCCTGCAATGAGTTTGCTGTTTTATCTAACCAATAAATATGCTTTTTCTCCTCCCCCCAGTTGTTGTCATGGGTTTCCATGAGGAATGCTATTAAGGGCTTTATATATGCATGATATGGTATAGATTTCCATTGTCCACATCGTTCCAAAACTTGGAGCATTTCTCTATTTGAAAATGCTGAAAAACAATTAACAATCTAGCGGTAATATGACGGGCAATTTTTATCTGTTACAATTTGTCAGGCTATTTTTTTCACCACAATGTGCTTTTATGTATGTCCCTGACATTCTATTAAATATTCTATTAAATGTGAAATCTGTGCATGCTTACCATGTCCATCATTGTCTTCATCCAAAAAGCTGCTAAACCAGTAGCAAGTGCCATACATCTAGAACTGTTTATATACTGGAGCTTTAAACCCCAATTAAATAACAGTAATTTAATACATAAATCAGATTTCCTATCAAGCTGCACCATTCCCAGGACATTTAAATAAGTGCTATGTTCTTTGCTTTTCCCCCTTTAATACTATAGGTTCCCTGCTGGGTCTGTATTTACTTACACTTTCTTGTGATTTGCAGGCACGATGGCTGTGATGGATGTCAGCTTTCTAATCCCTTAAGGGGCCGTAGCAATGTCAGATACTAGTGCCTGACTCTGCAAGGGACACGTTCCTGACTGCTGAGTTACTTGGGTAAACATATTTCAGTGAAGGAACAATTTGTAATTCAGTTGTTAATCTTAGCCTTGATACCACTTTTGAGCAAATAAAAGGTATTAAAAAATTGTTAAATTCTAAATTCCTCCTTTTTACACTCATTTACTTTCCCTCTTTCTTCTACAAATGTTTGTATTTTATCATTTACAAATTGATCAATCCTGTTCAGGGCCGAAAATCAAGTTGAAACTGCTTCCAGCAACGGCACGTTGAATTAGAAAGTGTTTGTCCCTTATCCTGGTTTCATTCTTGTCAAGATTAAGGATAACGATTTGTCAAACATACAGTGCGTTGTGCTGTTTTTGTGTCAATGGCCACAGTCTGAGGATGTGCTGGGGGCAGCCAGCAAGTGTTGCCGTACTTCCAGCTTCAACATAGTATACCCACAATTTACTAATCCTAACTCGTTGGTCTTTGGAATATGGGTGGAAACTGGAACACCCAGCAGAAACCCACACAGTCACAGGGAGAATGTAAACACTCGTTACAGTCAATGGCTGGCACTATAAAGTGTCACTCTAATTGTTACTGCACCAATCATCACCCATCATTTTGACACAGTGCTCAATTAGCCATATGTCCCTATAGAACTGGTACATAAACACCAGGAGATACAGGGTTCGAATCCTGAAACATATGACATCACTGATGGTAGGGGTCTACAACTCTCCTAAGTATGTCAGGAGGTGGTAATAACAGCCATGCCAAATCCCACTACATTTTCTTCTCTGTCTATGTTAAGTGCACTGTGTGGGCATTGTCTGAATTTCAGGTGCCTCCCAGTCTCCACCCAGCTAATAGGATTCACCTGTTGCACATTCCAGACTCATCACCTGCAGCCTATTTAAACCCCAGTTCTCATTCACAGTCCTTGTTCACTCATCAAACCAGCATGCCTCAACCAGTTGATCCTAACATTCACCCTCCCTGCCTAAAGTTTAGCTGGTTGCCTGTTGCGTTTAGTTTCTGTTCCCTCTGGTTTTGTGGCCCCCTCATGGCTCGTTAGTGTGCGGTCTGTCATTAAAGTCATCGGTCACTGCTTTCTGCTTTTGGGTCAAGCCTCCTCTACATTTCATGACAATGAGCACACGGCTGACCTGGTTAGATGCGGAGGGAATGGTTATTTTGGTTGGCAATCCAGATCTAAGACACATATTTAAATAAATAAGGCTCAACCTTAATAAAAAGGAGTTCAAATATTAGATATGTGAAATGTCAAAAGGGAAACAAAAATGCTGGAAACACTCAACAGTAGAAGGAAACAATTTTTGTTCAGGTCAAAGTCCTTTCATCAGAGCTCAGAAAGGGAGAAAATTAATTAGTTTTCAGATGCTTAAAAGCTGAGGGAAGGAGACAAAGAAACTTAAGGAACAAAGGGAATATCTTTGGGTTAATGTGGCAGGTTCTGTTAACACAAGCTCTTCTTATATAATTGACTCCTCCCTCAGTCCTGCTAGAATTCTGTAAAGGTAAAAAGCAAACTTGTAACTCTCATTTAGAAGAACCGTTGGACAGATTTCCAACCTGGTGAGATAATTTGATGCTAATAGATTGTAGATGCATAGCGCAAGGGAGGAATGCATTTCACTATTTTTCTTGTTTATCTATGCAGTCCTTTTGAAGTTCAGTCTGCGAGTAGGTGATGCATCCATGTGATTGGTATAAGAGCCTAATTCATGTGGTTCTTTGAGTTTCTTTGTCTCCCTCTTTCACCTTTTCGGCATCTGAAAACTAATTTATTTTCTCTCTTTCCGAGTTCTGATGGAAGTCCTTTGAACTTTTAGGGAATCCTGCACAAGGATTCTCAAGTTCCTTTGCACTTCAAGTTTTTGAAATTTCTCTCCATTTAGAAAATAATCCACACTTTTATTTCTTCTATCAAAGTGTATTACCCAACACTTCCTGACATTTATTCCATCTGCCAATTCTTTGCCAATTCTCCTAATCTGTCTAAGTCCTCTGCAGTCTCTCTACTTCTTCAAAGCTATCTGCCCCTCCACCTACTTTCGTATCCTCTACAAACTTTGCAACAATGTCATCAATTCTGTCATCCAAGTCATTGACATATAATGGAAAAATAAATGGTCACAACACAGACCCCTGGGGAGCACCACTAGTCACCAGCAGCCAACCAGAAAAGGATACCTTTATTCCTACTTTTTGCCTCCTGCCAATCAGCCACTGCTTTATCCATTTTAGAATATTTCCTGTAATACTATGGTCTCTTAACTTGATAAGCAGCCTCATGTGTGGCACCTTGTCAAAGGCCTTCTGAACATCCACTGATTCTCCTTGTCTATCCAACTTGTTATTTCTTCAAAGAATTCCAACAGATATGTCAGGCAAGATTTTCCCTTGAGGAAACCTTGCTGACTATGGTCTATTTTATCATGAGCTCCAAGTACCCCGAAACCACATCCTTAATAATCATCTCCAACATTTTCCCAACCACTGAGGTCAGACTAACTGACCTATAATGTCCTTTCTTCTGCCTCTCTCCCTTCTTGAGGAGTGGAGTGATAATTCTTTGATCTAGGTGCAGTTGAGGAATTTCTCCAGCCAGAGGAGACGAATCTGTGGAATTCAAATCCACAGACAGCTGTGGAAGCCAAGTCATTAGGTACATTTAAAGCAGAGGTTGATAGGTTCTTCATTAGCAAGGGCATAAATGGGGATAAGGCAGAAGAATGAGGTTGAGAGGGATAACACATTAGACATGATGGAGTGGCAGAGCAGAATCTATGTGCAAAATTATCTCATTCTGCTCCCATGGCTTATGATCTTAAAGTGGTTCAACTAGGTTCTGGTGTCATGAGGGCAGGGTGCTGAGAGACAGATCTTATAATGCTCCACAACTCTAAAATGCTGCAATGTCTGTGAGGCAGCTCCAAAAGCACTATATATAGTTAATGGTAGACCTACTAATAGCATTAAATACAGAGATAGTCCAGGTCCACAGAGCACCTAAAGTGATTACAAAAGCCATATGGCATGTTTGGTTTCATTAGTAGCAATGTTGAACATAAGAATAGGGAAGTTATGCTGGAGTTATATAAAACTTTATTCAGACTGCACTTGGAGTATTACATGCAGCTCTAGATATCTCATTATTAGGAGGATGTAGAGGCCACGGAGAGGGAGAAGAAGAGGCTTAACAGGATCCTGACGAAGGGTCTCGGCCCGAAACGTTGACTGCTCCTTTCAACGGATGCTGCCCAACCTGCTGAGTTCATCCAGCTTGTTTGTACGTGTTGATTTGACCACAGCATCTGCAGTGTACCTTGTGTTAACAGGTTGCTGCCTGGATTAGAAGGTATAAGCTACAAGTAAAGATTGGGCTAACTTGGGTTTTTCTCCCCAGACCATCAGAGGCTAAGGGGAGACCTGATAGGGGTTTTTAAAACTATGAGAGGCATTTTTAGGGTATACTCTCAGAATCTCTTGCCCAGGGTAGAAAAGTTAGCAAAAGGGGACATATTTCTTAGGTTGGTGGGGGGAAGGTTTAAAGGTGACATGATTGGCAAGTTTTTTAAACAGAGAATGGTTGGTGCATGGAATGGATTACCAGGGATAGTAGTGGAATCAGGCAGTCAAAGTTCAAAGCTAATTTTATTATCAAAGTGTATATATGTCACCATAAACAACCCTAAGATTCATTTTCCATGGGCACACTCAGCTAACCTCTTGAATAGTGACTATGACAGGATCAACAAAAGATCAACCAGAGTGCAGAAGACAACAAACTGTGCAAATGCAAATATAAATAAATACAATAAATAACAAAAACATGAGATGATGAGATAAAGAGTCCTTGAAGTGAGATCATTGATTGTAGGAAGATCTCAATGGTTGGTCAGTCAATACACTCTCCACTACAAACTATAGAAGTTTGTCAAGGTTTTAGATGTAGTAGGCTGAACACCTACGCTCTGTCCACCAGAGAAAGCAGGATCTCCCAGTGGCCACACATTTTAATTCCACGTCCCATTCCCATTCTGATATGTCTATCCATGGCCTCCTCTACTCTCAAGATGAAGCCACACTCAGGTTGGAGGAACAACACTTTATATACCGTCTGGGTAGCCTCCAACCTGATGGCATGAACATTGACTTCTTTAACTTCTGTTAATGCCCCTCCTCCCCTTCTTACCCCATCCCTGATATATTTAGTGTTTTTCCCCCTCTTTTTTTTCCTCTCTGCCCATCACTCTGCCTGTTCTCCATCTCCCTCTGGTGCTCCCCTCCCCCTTTCTTTCTCCCTAGGCCTCCCGTCCCATGATCCGTTCCCTTCTCCAGCTCTGTATCACTTTTGCCAATCACCTTTCCGGCTCTCAGTTTCACTCCACCCCCTCCGGTCTTCTCGTATCATTTTGCATTTCCCCCTCCCCCTCCTACTTTCAAATCTCTTACTATCTTTCCTTTCGGTTAGTCCTGACGAAGGGTCTCGGCCCAAAACGTCGACAGCGCTTCTCCCTATAGATGCTGCCTGGCCTGCTGCGTCCCACCAGCATTTTGTGTGCGTTGCTTGATTTTCCAGCATCTGCAGATTTCCTTGTGATTGCCTTTTAGATGTCATGCCAAATCTCCGCAGACTCCTGAGGAAAGTAAAGGCACTGTCATGTTTTATTTGCAATTGCACCAACATGCTGGGTCCAGGAGAGATCCTCTATAACAGTAACACCCAAGAACTTAAAGTCAAGTCAAGTTTATTGTCATTTAACTATATACATGTACATAACATATATAACCAAATAATGTCATGGAATTGAGGCAACATTTCTCCGAACCTGGGTGTAAAGCACAATAGTACACATAACATACAATAATTTACGAAGATAAAGATAAAATTGACAGATAAATCACACATAAATAACAAACTAAAGTGTATTAATATTAAATATTATATGAAAGGGACCAGTTTAACCAATGACACTTCGAATATGATGCAGAAGGGAGTTCAGAAGCCTAATGGCCTGGGGGAAGAAACTGTTTTCTCCTGACCGTTCCTGTTTTCATGTATCGTAATCTCCTGCCTGATGGTAGAGAGTCAAAGAGAATGCTAGGTGGATGGGTGGGATCCTTAGTAATTCTAAGGGCCCAGAGTATGCAGTGCTCCTGATAAATGTCCCTGATGGATGGTAGGGAGACCCTTATGATCTCCTCAGCTGTTCTCACAGTCCTTTGTAGAGACTTCTCGTCTGATGCTCGACTACTCCCATACCAGATGAAGATGCAAGTTGTCAGGACGCTCTCAAAGGCGTTTCTGTAAAACGCATTTAAGATACAGGTGGCGTCTTGCTTACCTCAATTTAAAGTCTGATTGTGCAGATTGTGCAATCTGTGCAGATTGGTGATAACATCTCCTCCTCGCTGATGATCAAGACTGGTGCACCTCAGGGGTGTGTGCTTAGCCCACTGCTCCACTTTCTATATAACCATGACTAAGTGGCTAGGCGTAGCTGAAACACCATCTATAAATTTGCTGACGATACAACCATTGTTGGTAGAATCTCAAGTGGTGACAAGAGGGCGTACAGGAGTGCGATATGCCAACTAGTGGAGTGGTGCCTCAGCAACAGCTTGGCACTGAACGTCAGTAAGATGAAAGAGCTGATTGTGGACTTCAGCAAGGGTAAGATGAAGGAGCACATACCAATCCTTATAAAGGGATCAGAAGTGGAGAGAGTGAGCAGCTTCAAGTTCCTGGGCGTCAAGATCTCTGAGGATCTAACCTGGTCCCACCACATTGATGCAGTTATAAAGAAGGCAAGACAGCAAATATACTTCATTTGGAGTTTGAAGAGCTTTGGTATGTCAATAAATACACTCAAAAGCTTCTATAGATGTACCATGGAGAGCATTCTGACAGGCTACATTACTGTTTGGTATTGGGGGGGGGGGGCTACTGCACAGAACAAAAGAAGCTGCAGAGGGTATTAAATTTAGTCAGCTCCATCTTGGGTACTAGCTTACAAAGTGCCCAGGACATCTTCAAGGAGCAGTGTCTCAGAAAGGCAGCGTCCATTATTAAGGACCTCCAGCACCCAGGGCATGCCCTTTTCTCACTGTTACCGTCAGGCAGGAGGTACAGAAGCCTGAAGGCACACACTCAGAGATTCAGGAACAGCTTCTTCCCCTCTGCCATCCAATTCCTAAATGGACATTGAATCTTTGGATACTACTTCCCTTTTTTAAATATATAATATTTCTGTTTTTGCACTTTTTTGATCTATTCAATATACATATACTGTAATTGACTTATTTATTTATTATTATTATTTTATTTTGGTTTTTTTCTTTTATATTATGTATTGCATTGAACTGCTGCTGCTAAGTTAATGAATTTTGATGGAGTTTAAGAGGCTTTTGGATGGACACATGACTATGAAGAGAATGGGGACATATACATGATTCTCAGGAAGAATATTGAGTCTTGAATAAGGATCTCAGCCAGAAATATGGACTATTTATTCATTTCCATGAATGCCACCTGACCTGCTGAGTTCCTCCAGCATTTTACGTGTGTTGCTTTGGACTTTCGGCATCTGAACTTCCTGGTGTTTAACATTTAGTTTTAAATTGTCATCAAGAGCGGCACAACATTGTGGGCCAAATGGCCTGTCCAGTGCTGTGCTGCCTTATGTTCTAATTCAATGAACATCCTGTAGGTGTTGTATTCCTGCTGTTTTGGAGTTCGATCAATGGGGAAACAGTTCCTACATTGCTATTCTTCACATGATGAGATGTGTCTACATGTTGCATTAAATTGTTTACATTCCCAGATCTCTGCAAAGAGGAAAACACAACAGTTGTCAAGTCTACTGACATAAATTGCATACCTGACAGCGTGTACCTGACACTAATTCTCTGTCCACTCTCAAACTATCAGTCATTTAAAGTCTGTGCCAGTAGAAGTTCTTGGCACTCTCGAAAAAAATTGGAATGAACTAAAAAAAATACAATGAACAAAATAAAATGTCTTGATCGAACTGAAATGGAATTGTTGAAGACTGAAAACACACCACAGGTCAGGCAGCATCTGTGGAAAAGGAAACACACTGAAAGCTTTAGGGTTGAGACCCTTGGGCTGATCACCCGTTCTTGTCAATCTGTTTTCCAGTAAGATAATAGGATCACTTTGCTTCATTTAGTTTTTACAGCTTGTGATGGCTTTTCCACCATACACAGTGCAATATTCTTCAATAATGGGAATATGTAAGTGTCTATACGTTGTTTGTATGCCGTATTTAATGTAGATATTCTGTTTATTTTGTAATAGGTCTGTAACTACACGGTGGGGTACATCGTATTCTAATTCACGTGTCGTCTTAAGTTAACTTTGTGGGTAATTAAAGATGGTAGGTCCTGGTGCCGAATAAAAAGGAGCTCTTCGTCCTCAGTGGGAGAGAAAGTAGCTACCAGGTGTTCACACTAAACACAAAAAAGTATGGAGCTATTAGTGTCCACGAGGAAATCTGCAAATGCTGGAAATTCAAGCAACACAAATAAAATGCTGGTGGAACACAGCAGGCCAGGCAGAATCTATAGGAAGAAGCACTGTTGACGTTTCGGGCCTCCTCCCCTTCTTACCCCATCCCTGATATATTTAGTTTTCCCCCTCCCCTTTTCTCTCTCTCTCTCTCTCTGCCCATCACTCTGCCTGTTCTCCATCTCCCTCTAGTGCTCCCCTCCCCCATCCTTTCTCTCTAGGCCTCCCGTCCCATGATCCTTTCCCTTCTCCAGCTCTGTATCCCTTTTGCCAATCACCTTTCCGGCTCTCAGCTTCACCCGACCCCCTCCGGTCTTCTATATTTTTGCATTTCCCTCTCCCCCTCCTACTTTCAAATCTCTTGCTATCTTTCCTTTCAGTTAGTCCTGACAAAAGGTCTCAGCCTGAAATGTTGACAGTGCTTCTTCCTATAGATGCTGCCTGGCCAGCTATGTTCCACCAGCATTTTGTGTGTGGAGCTATTAGTGTGTTTTCTGGTAGATATCATTTTGTAAATATTGGCATTTTTCTGTTCACTATTTTCGATATTTATTGTAAGTTTGATTTTTGACGCACCAAATAAACACCCTTTCACTCAAGTGCTAAGTGCCTCCAGCAATTTTTAATTTGGTCATAAACTATATTTCCCATATACCCATATATGTAATATAACCTACGTATCTAACATAACCCACAAATCTAACATAACCCATATATCTAACATAACCCACAAATCTAACATAACCCATATATCTAACATAACCCATGTATCTAACATAACCCATCTATCTAATAATGACTGACATTGCATTGAAGTAGGTAATTTCAGATTCATATTCAGAATTATTTATCACATGTACATTAGAAAATGCATGGTTATGCACTTTGGTAGCAGAAATAAATGAGCAGACTATTTTTTAAATAAGGAGAAAATCCAGGAATCTGAGGTGCAGAGGGACTTGGGAGTCCTTGTGCAGAACACCCTGAAGGTTAGCTTGCAGGTTGAGTCAGTGGTGAGGAAGGCAAATGACATGTTAGCATCCATTTCAAGATGTCTAGAATACAAGAACAAGGATGTGATGCTGAGGCTTTACAAGGCACTGGTGACACCTCACCTTGAGTATTGTGAACAGTTTTGGGCCCCTCATCTTAGAAAAGATGTGATGGCATTGATGAAAAGATGGGTTCAGAGGAGGTTCACAACTATGATTCCAGGAACGACAGGGTTATCATGTGAGGAACATTTGATGGCTCTGGGTCTGTACTCGCTGGAACTCAGAAGGATGAGGGAGGGTCTCATTGAAACCTTTTGAATGTTGAAAGGCCTAGACAGAGTAGATGTGGAAAGGATGTTTCCCATGGTGGGAGAGTCTAGGACAAGAGGGCACAGCCTCAGGATAGAGGGGCACCCTTTCAAAACAGAGATGCTGAGAAATTTCTTTAGCCAAAGGGTGGTGAATTTGTGGAATTTGTTGCCACATGCAGCTGTGGAGGTCTTTGGATGTAGTTAAGGCAGAGATTGATAGGTTCTTGATTGGACATGGCATCAAAATTTACGGGGAGAACGCCAGGAACTGGGGTTGAGAAGGAAATAGAAGAACAGGATCAGCCATGATTGAATGGCGCAGCAGACTCAATGGGGCAGATGGCCTAATTCTGCTCCTGTGTGTTATGGTCTTATAGAAACATACAGTGAAATGCGTTGTTTGTGCTAACAACGAACACACTCAAGGATGTGCTGGAGGCAATCTGCAAGTGTCACCGCACATTGCAGTACCAATATAGCATGCCGGCCCACAACGCTCAGCAGAACAACACAGAGCACCACAAACAACAAAACAAGCTTCTCTCCTCTCTTTCACCCTCCCCCCCACCCGCACACATGGACAGAACTCCAACTCCAGGACAGGCCTCCATTTTACTTTGCACATAGTTTTCTCCTATCACTGAATAAAAAATACATTTTTTATGAAATGCATTTTTTTTTATTGAGAAGCAGCATGAAATAAGTGCTTCCAGGCCTTCGAGCCACATTACCCAGCTTTGCCCGATTTAACCCTAGCTGAATCACAGGACAATTTACAATGCCCAACTAACCTCACAACCGGTAAACCTCTGGACTGTGGGAGGAAACTGGAGCACCTGGTGAAAACCCACGCAGTTACAGGGAAAACGTAAAAGCTTTTTACAGACAGCGGTGAGAATTGAACCCAGTCGCCTGTACCGTAAAGTGTTGCACAGACCACTACAGCCCTTAATTGGGGGAACATGTCTGTCTTTTCTCCCTCAATAAATCCTTCAGTAGAAAAAAATCAAATCGAGTGCAGATGCTGGAAATCTGAAATAAAAATAGAAAATACAAAATATTTTGCTATTTGTTCTCTACATCTGTGGGATGAAAAACAAAGTTAACAGTTTAGGCTTGCTTGATCAATCACATGTTTGCAGGATTGGAATCAGAGGCATTGCTGTGTTAATACCTCCCCCAAACCAACATTACATAATCTAAAATATTAAACCTATCTTAGCTCCTATAAATAATATTGCTAACAATTTGTATTAAACTTTGAGACTTCAATCATAAATATTCTTGATTTGCAAATAGTTAAACGTCAAAAATTGTAAACAAAGAATTTCTGATGAAGGGTTTCGGCCTGAAACATCGACTGTTTATTCCTCTCTGTAGATGTTGCCTGACTTGCTGAGCTCCATCAGCATTTTATGTGCTCCCATCATCTGCAGAATCTCTTGTGTTTATCATTTCTTTACTTCAGTTTGATGGCAAGAATATTTATGAATGGCTATCCTCAATCAGTCCTGATGAAGATCCAAGATGGAGGCGCAACGCAGCTTGCAGCAGCCACTCCGGAGCTGATTATCTGTTATTTGTGAAGTGGGGTGCCGTGCGCAATCATAATCGATTGAAAACGGAGGTGGAAGCATGGAGAAACATCGGGAAATTCCAGGAAGACCTTCTTCGTTGCTGCTGCTGCTGTGAGGTCCGGGACTCTGCTGGGAAGAACAGGCCCCCAGTCCTCGGGGTCGCGTTGCCGATGGCCGTTGGTGGGGCTGTCTTAATACACTCGGCAGAGGATGGTGCTCGGAGAAGCTGTGCCGGAGGGGATGGTCATCGGCTCAGAGGTTCGATGGACTCGGAGTCCTTTCTACGGACTTAGGTCGCTTTCGGGACCCTGGGAACTTGTGGAAACTGTGGTGATTTCTTTTGAACTTACAGTTCTTTAACATCTTGGACTATTTTTACTGTGCCCATTGTTTTTCATCAATTATGCTATTGTTTGCACTGTTGTAACTATGTGGTTTTGTGCAGGTCTTGTAGCTTTAGTTTTTGTTTTTGTCTGGTGGATTTGGAGCTCCTTTCTGGGGAACGCACTAGTAATTAGTTTTGCTACAATTAAGTGTATGGGACACTGGAAAAAATGTTGAATTTCCCCATGGGGATGAATAAAGTATCTATCTATCTAGACGGTAGCGCGATATTAATACGCAGCAGCCTCTCCGGACTCTGGATTGGGGATTGCCAAACGTTATGTGGATTTTCTGGTGTAGTCTGTTTTGTCATATGCTTTTGTGATATCTCTCAGATATATCTGGGGGAACGTTGTCTCATTTTTTAACTGCATTGCATTTGTGGTTTCTAAATGACAATAAACTGAATCTGAATCTGAATCTGAAATGTCATAGTCTGAAGGTTGGTAGCTTATTCCTCTCCATAGATGCTGCCTGACCTGCTCCACTAAATTGCATGTGTTGCTCTGGATTTCCAGCATCTACAGAATCTTTTGTGTTTACCCAATTTTTTTTCACGGGTTGCTGTACCGCCTGAACTATTGATAGCCTACAAATAGGAAGAAGGATCTGGAACCTGAAGAAGGGGCTCAGCCCGAAACGTCGACTGTTTATTCATTTCCATAGATGCTACCCGGCTTGCTGAGTACCTCCAGCATTTTGCCTGTGCTATTCTGGGTCCAGATACTGGTCTGTTCGGGACTTGCTGTTCTCCACTGACTTTAGTAGATCTCAGCAAGGAAACGCACGTTCTCAGCCATTATTTCTTCTCTCTGTTTTGAGCATCAGAAGTAAACAAGGTCAATTAATTGTGATACCTTTCATTGTCAGACAGTCAACCGACTCTGTGCATGGGCGGTTTTCAGATGAAGCAGTGTGAGAAAAATGGCCGTCATGCCTAATAATCTGCTGATGCCGTGGGGGTGTGTATCTCAGATGAAAGCAAGCTCATTAATCAATGTCAGAGTCAAATGAAGTAGCGCAGTGCTCTCGCCATGCACACAGTGGGAGCAGATGTGGAACCAAACCGCCGCATAACCCTA
The DNA here is from genome assembly GCF_048418815.1 of Hemitrygon akajei. Classification (NCBI taxonomy): domain Eukaryota; kingdom Metazoa; phylum Chordata; class Chondrichthyes; order Myliobatiformes; family Dasyatidae; genus Hemitrygon; species Hemitrygon akajei. Next base: position 13,377,040 of record NC_133139.1, on the reverse strand, counting down.
ACCTCGGCAACTTCAGAATGTGAGGTGGCAACTGGAAGAGCATTTCAAAATGATTGAGAATAAACTTGTTTCCTCTTTTGGTTATTGGATCCACAGTCAATTACCATCCGGAATGGATATTCCATGATGCCTCTCACGTTGAATTTGGCATGAACTGTCTTTTTCTTTCAAGACTGGACTCACATCCCAGCAATTAGCATTACTCAAAGCCCTCTGATGGTTCTGTTTATGATTTCTTGTGGAACGTTTAAGATATCCAAATTGCAATCAGTTTGGACTTATCCTGGACTTATCCTTGGAACAACTTCTATCAACCAGAGCTAAACGTATATCCTTCTACTAGGAATCTTGGGTTTATTCATGATCTATTTTCCTTCTCCTATCATTATTTAATCTCCACAGCTCCCTCCCTCCCCACAAGGGATTCCAAAATTTTATTTTATTTTTCCAATGAGCAGAACCAAGTAATTTATTCTATGAATGACACAGTACCCTCCAGTCTCGCATGTGGAGACGCAAGATGAAATAAAACTGTTGACATTTCTGCACAGTCCTCTCCAGTGCTCTAGTCAGTCTGCGCAGCAGGCTGGCTCCAAGGGCAACTAATTGCTTTGGTATGAAAGAGCACAACTCCAGAAAGCATCTGATATTCTGGTCCTGAGTGGGTTGGAAATGGATGCTGGGGCTAAATGCTATCAGGCAGAATGGCTCTGATATATTCATACATTCTCAAACGAGGCCAGGCAATCTGTTTCAAGAGCTTTAGTAGCTCAGGCCTAAAATAGGTTGCTAGGGTAACCCAAATATCAGGTCTTTGTTGAAGCCACCCACTGCTTAAGCGTACACTTTGCATTTTTTTTTCCCTTCAATGTTTCACGTAAGAAATGATCCATGAAGAAAAACAAAAAGCTTTTCTTTGGATGAGAGATTTTTATTAAATGATTCTAGCCCCTGTGACAGTAATTGGAAATACATAATATTTTCCATTTAGCCCATGTGTAAAGTTGTGTTTGTGACGGTGCTTATTCAAACCTCTACATAAAATCACATCCATCTGTAAACTAGTGACTTCTCTCCTTGTTAACTCGGTAACACATCCCATCTATGCACTTACACCTGGGGAGAGAATGTTACTGGTGCGAGAAATCCGTTAATACTCCCCCACACCACAACGTGTAAATATACCACCTGGGATTGTAGTTGGATAGACGAATCAGGGAGAATTCCCAGGTTAAATCCTTTAGGTCCTCGAATGTCAGCATCGGGTGTCTGATGTATAATGAGCAGCACTGTATGTAATGGTTAGCTAGCACAACCCGGAGCTTTTTGGAGTTCTGTGGTCAATTCTGGCATTTGTACGTTCCCCCCATGAACCATGTGGGTTTCCTCCAATCGCTCTGGTTTGCACCCACAGTCCAAAGGTGCACTGGTTAGTAGGTTAATTGGTCATTGTAGATTGCCCTGTGATTAAGCTGGTGTTAAATACATTGCTGGGCAGTGCCGCTTGTTGGATCAGGAGTGCCTGTTCCACACTGTATCTCTAAAAAACAATAAATATTTATATATCTTATCTGCTTGAACTCTTCTGAGTGATCTCCTATACCAATAGTTATAGGTCAGTGTTCCTGCTTCAAAACCATTTTATGCAAAGGAAGCTGAAGAGAGCTGGATTATACACACGACCTTCTAGAGATGCACAGTTGAGACTGTCCTAACCCGCTACTTCACCGTGTAGCATGGAAACTGCACTGCTGGCAGAGAGGAGATTTCTACAGCGGGTAGTTAAAACTGCCCAACATACCACAGGCACCAGTCTGTCCACCAACAAGGACGAGATGGTGCCAGCAAACAGCATATGACCAATGGGACATCCTGCAGATAGTTTACAAAACCATTTCTTTTACTTCTTCTTCCTACAAATATGATTCCATACTGAGCTGCGCGCGACTGGAACCAGTGAGTTACATTTTGATGGTGTGTTTTTGGACCGATTGAACAATCTGGTACTTTGCTGTCTCGGAGGGTACTTGGTGAGGTTTGGAGCGGAGTGTACAGCCTGGAGACCTGGAAGCCTCGAGATAGGGCATGATCCCATGATGGACTCCATTGCTTCTCTTCAATTGAGATGTCAAACAAGATTGAAGTCAACAAGGACAAGAGCGGAGGACAGACAGGTGTTCAGCATCGACTGACCAGTCTCCCTCTCCCTCTGACTGGCTGCTGGCAGAGGGTGGTGCAGGGGTCTTGGGATCCACATGCCAAGAACTGGACAGAGAGGGTGTGGACTTGTTTTGGGGGACTTTAAGGTTCATGTTGCATGTGTTCCTGGATTCTGGTTACTCTTTTTTTGTTTTCAAGTGGTTTGATTGGGGGCGATTGATGCAGACTGAGGTGTTTTGGCGAAGAATGGCACTGCGGCCTGCGGCAGGCTAGCAACGCGATGCTGAACTGAGTGGAGCCAGACTGAACACTATAGGACCCCTGGTTTGATGTTTGATATTCTATGTGTGGTTTGCTCACTTCTTGCTGTTTGCACAATTTGGGGGTTTTTTTGTACGTTGGCTGTTTGACGCTTTCTTGATCGGGTTCCATTGGGTTTCTTCGTTTCCTGGTGGACCTCGGGAAGATGAGTTCCAGAGTCGTATTCTACATACATACTTTGAATATACACAGAAAGGTGTCAGACATAGGCCAGCAATATCATGGAGGGATCCCACACACCCCGCTCATGGACTCCCATCACGGAAGAGGCTGCACAGCATCCATTCCAGGACCACCAGACTCAAAAACTGTTACTTCCCCTCGGCTGTCATGCTGATCACCACCTCGACCCATTAACCCATCCCACATCACCACTTTGTCATTTCTTGTCAGTCACCTTATGTGCAGAGACCCCTGTAACTAGTGTCAAGTATGTGCAATCAGTCTATGTATATAAGCTGATCTGGTGTATTTTACTTATTTGTTATTGAGGTACAGTGTAGAACAGACCATTCTAGCTCTTCAAGCCAGGCCGCCCAGCAATCCCCCAATTTAATCCTAGTGTAATCACAGGATAATTTACAATGACCAAATAACCTGCCTACCGATGTGTCTTTGGACTGTGGGAGGAAATCAGAGCACACAGAGGAAACCCACGCGGTCACAGGGAGAACGTACAAACTCCCTCCGGGAAGCGGCAGGAATTGAACCCTGGCTACCTGTACTGTAAAGCTTTCTGTTCCTCATGTTTATTGTGCTTTTTTTTTTGTGCTGCATCAGATCCCAGAGTAACAATCATTTTGTTCTTCTTTACACTTGTGTACTGAAGAATGACAGTAAACAATATTGAATCTCTAATCTGTTGCTTATTACTATCTGTAACCTTTGTTGGAGTAAAATGGAATAAAACTGGAAATAAAGAGTGAACATTCCAACTTCTCAAGAGAGAAAAGATACATTGACATATTAAGTGTGGCATTAAGTCTTTGCATGCAAAGATTGAGCATAGATTCCTTGGACACTATGTAAAGAAACATAAAAACCTATGACACAGGAGCAGAATTGGGCCATTCAGCCCATCATGTCTGCTCCGCCATTCCAGCATGGCTGATTTATTATCCCTCTCAACCCCATTCTCCTGCCTTTTCTCAATATCATTTGATATTCTTACTACTCAAGCACCTCCACTTTAAATATATTAAATGATTTGGCCTCCACAACCGTCTGATGCAATGAATTCCATAGATTCACCACCATATGGCTAAAGAAATTCCTCCTCATCTTTGTTCTGTTATTGGTGTTGTTCCTCTCACACTTTGTGGTGCATTAGGCTGCAACTTTACCATTTGCTTAGCATTTTATCTGTCTTTTTTTACAAGGCCCAGCACGGATGGAAAGCGTGCTAGGAGCCGGTTGGATTTGAACCCAGGCCCACTCACCTCGAAATCTGGTGCTGATGCCATGACACTACTGCCCATCTCTGTTCTAAAGAGACATAAAACAACATGCAATCTGTAGCAGAAAATTTGATCTAAAATCAAAACAAAACAGTTGCCTTCAACCCGAGGAGTTGTTAAACTTCTGTGACGCTCCCACCGTTCCAATGATTGCTCCAAAGAGTCAAATTCCTTATTCCAATCCTTTATTAGCAATTAGCAAACCTACAATTAAGCATTATCGTTGTGGTCAGTAAAGATATGACCTCCGCGGTCCCAAGCTACAAGCTGCCACGAAATAAGCAAGAATACATAATTTACTCCCTTCACTTTTACCACGCCCTCTCACATGTGCTACTTACCAAAATAAACATAAACAACACACGACACAGTATACAAAGCAGGAAGAGAACAGATACGTGGCTCTTACACAATCTAGACTTAAATACAGTAAGTACTACTTCGACATTCAATTGTGCTCTTGCCTTTATTTTAAAAGTCCGTGATTGCAGCCTCAGTCCAGTTATTTTTTGAGCGTTGCAGTTTAGGCTGACTCTCCTGTGTGGGACCAACTGACGATGGGAGTTACCATATTGCAGGCACAGATGTTAAACCAAGCTCCATCTGTTCTGTCAGGTGGACATAAAAGATCCCATGGTATTATTTTGGAATAGAGTAGGGAATTATCCCTAATGTACTGTCCAATATTTATCACTTAATCAACATCACTAAAACAGATGATCTGGTCATTAGCACGTTGTTTGTTACTTGTGGAAGTTGGCTGCTGTGTTGCCTATATTACAAAGGTGGCCATACTAAACTAGCACTGACTTGGGAACACTTTTTTTCTATTTCTTTCATGACAAATGCCCACAATTTACTAACTCTAACCTTTGGAATGTGGGAGGAAACTGGAGCACTTGAAGAAAATCCACACAGCGGCAAAAAGAATGGCGCCAGAAGCACGGCGACATTTACGGGCTGCTCCCCAGAAAGTGGCCACCTCGTTAGGTAACTGTACACCTGCTTGTTAGTGCAAATATCTAATCGGTCAATCACATGGCTGACACTCAATGCATAAAGGCATACAGACGTGGTCAAGAGGTCAGTTGTTGTTCAGATTAAACATCAGAATTGGGAAGGAATGTGATCTAATTGACTTTGACTGTGGAATGATGGTTGGTGCCAGATGGGGTGGTTTGAGTATCTCAAAAACTGCTGATTTCCTGGAATCTTCATGCACAACAGTCACTAGAGTTTACCAGGAATAGTGCAAAATTTTAAAAAATTAAAACATCCAGAAAGTGGCATTTCTGTGGGCAAAAAAAAAGCCTTGTTAATGAGAGAGGTCAGAGGAGAATGGCCTGACTGGTTCAAGCTGACAGGAAGGTAACAATAACTCAAATAACCACCTGTTACAAGAGCGATGTGTAGAAGAGCATCTCTGAACATACAACACGTCAAACCTTGAAGTGGATGGGCTACAGCAGCAGAAGACCACACTAGGTTCTTTAAGTGTGCCTGACAAATTGGCCATTGGGTGTATATTTGGACTGTGTTGGCCATTAACACAAATGGCTCATTTCACCGTATGTTTTAATATTTCAATACACCTGTGACAAATATGTCTAATATTTAATCTTTAATCTGAAGCCATTCAGGCCACTAATTCCATTCCAGCTCCAAGAAACTATCCCACTCCTCCATTCATTTCCCACCCACTCTCTCTCATGCCCATTAACACCACCCATCCCACACCATTGATTCACCCACCAACTACCAACCCTCAGGTTAATTTAGTCAGTCAATTTAATAACTGACATCATTAAGAAATGGAGGGAATTAGAACACTTGGCAAAGCTACCTAATCATAGTAAGAAGTACGAACTCCAAGCATATTGCATTGGAGAACAGAACTGTACCCAGATCATTGGAATTGCAAGTTATCCACAGTTTGAGAGATCATTAAATTAATAACATATATGATAATTTTCTTGCATGAAATGGATAATATACAGTATTGTGCAAAAGTCTTAGGCACATATATTTAGCTAGGGTGCCTAAGATTTTGCACAGTACTGTATTTGTCAACATGGAGTGGAGAGCAGGTTTGTAGATCTGGTGGGAGCAAAGGATGCTGGGAACAGTGAGGGTGGAGCATCACAGGAAGGGTGTGGAACAGGTGGCAGAGAAGGAATGCCAAGAGTGGGAGTGTGGCTGGGGTACAGATACACCCAGCCCTGAGCTACCAGGCAAGGTCATTTGATTCCTATTAGTTTATTGATCATTATAGAAGGCTTCTCTTGTGCTTGCTGCTCCCTCCCCTCTCCCTTCCCCTTTTTCCACTCTCAGTCCACAGTAGAGACCTATATCAGCATCAGGTTTGGCATCACCCACATATGTCATGGTTTTTGTTTTGATGCAGTAGTACAGAGCAGTAAATAAAATTACTACAGAATTCCATCCTCACCATTCCCAACATCCTTTGCTCCCACCAGCTTTACAAACTCGCTCTCCACTCCATGTTGACAAATACAGTACTGTGCAAAAGTCTTAGGCACCCTACCTATATATGTGCTGACCTTTGCACAGTATAATTTATTTTTTGTGTATCGTTGTCCGAATCGATGATGAAGGGTCTCGGCTGGAAGTGTCGACTCTTTATTTCTCTCCGAAGATTTTGCCTGACCTCCTGAGTTCCTCCAGCATTTTGCGTGTGTTGCTCTGAATTTCCAGCATCTGGAGAACCTCTTGTTTCTGAATGTGTGTGTTTGTGCTACTATGCAAGGTTTTCATTGTACCTGTACCTCACTAGACTTGTGCAAATGACTAACCTCAACTTGAGGATGCATTGAAAAAATTACCACCCTGTTACATAAAATATATAAGTGTAAGGATAGAATTTCTATTTGCACAATGTATAAAAATATTATGTTTTCCTAGATTTTAATAGAATCTTAATTAAATAGAAGAGAAATATGTCTCACGTACAGATTTCAGGTAGAACTCAGAAGGTCAGGCGGCATCCATAGAGAGGAATAAACAGTTGATGTTTTGGGTCGATATCCTTCATCAGGATCACAAGTACGTCTCTCTTTTTGTAATGTATGAACTACAAGTGAAATAATTCAGCACACTGACAAAGCAACACACACACACACACACACAAAATACTGGAGGAACTCAGCAGGTCAGGCAGCATCTCTGGAAAAGAGTAAACAATCAGTGTTTTGAGCCGAGATCCTTCATCTGCACTAGAAAGAAAGGGGAGAAGTCAGAGTAAGAAGATGGGGGGAGGGGAGGAAGAAGCACAAGGTGGTAGGTGATAGGTGAAAATGGGGAAAAAGGAGGGGGTGAAGTAAAGAGTTGGGAAGTTAATTGGTGAAAGAGGTAAAGGGCCGGAAAGGGGGGAATCTGATAGGAGAGGACAGAAGACCATGGAGGAAAGGAAAGGGGGAGGGGCACCAGAGGGAGGTGATAGGCAGGTAAGAAGAGAAGGTGGTAGACGGTTACAGAAATGGGGAATGGTGAAGTGCGGAGGTGGTCAATTACCTAAAATTGGAGAAATCAATATTCATGCCATCAGGTTGGATGTATCCAAATGGAATATGAGGTGTTGCTCCTCCAACCTGAGTATGGCCTCATCATGGCAGTAGAGGATCCCAGCAATCATTCAGTTAAATAAATCAGGTTTGTTTTTTCAGAGTATGTCTGTGACTTATTTAATTATAAGTGTAGTAATAGGGAATCAATATACAATTCAATTCAAATAGAAAGTAATTAATATGCATATCTATTTATAATCCAAAGCTATAAATCACTATTTTTTTTCAATACTTAATATAAGCAGACAGAATCTATTACAAATGGAAAATGATTAAGCAAAAATTAATTATCTAAAATCTCTAACTCTTTTTAAAAAATTAATGATAGCCTTAAATGCTCTCAAAATGACAATGAACTGAAGGAGATAAAGGTGTGTGGAATGTGTTTTCATTTCTGAAGTTGAGTAATCCCCTGTGAATGCAGTTTTGGGAGCATCAGTGCCATTCTAGTCCATAATCAAGCTTTCGCTGCCTTTATATTTTTTGGGGATATTCCACTCTTGATTCTTTTGAATTTATTCAAGATTTAATTATGTCTTTGCTGTTTTTATTTATTTATTGAGATCCAGAGCAGAATAGGTCTTTTCAGATCTATGATCCATGCTGCCCAGTAATCCCCTGTTCTAATCCTAGCCTAACCATGGGACAAATTAGAATGGCCAATTCACTTACCAACCAGTACATCTTTGGACTGTGGGAGGAAACCAGAGCACCCAGTGGAAACCTGCGCGGTCACGGGGAGAACATGTGAACTCCTTACGGACAGCGGCAGGAATTGAACCTGGGTCGCCTGCACTGTAAAGCGCTCTGATAACTACTCACTACCCTGCTTTTATAAAAGAGACACACAGCCAAAATATCACTACACTTGTATGTGATATTTTAGCTTTTAATAATGTGATAGGCTTCTTGGACAAAGTTAAGAATTGTAGATAAAATTAAAACACTGTATCGGTGCAGGGCATTCAAGCCCACCCACTTTACACTGCTGTTACCTTAGCTAATTTTATCCTCTCCTCATTCCAATCAGCGCAGCAGCACAACAGCACGTTAGCATAGAGGTTAGTGTAATGCTTTACGGCGCCACTGATCAAGGTTCGATTCCACCACTGTCCGGAAGGAGTTTGTACATTCTCCCCGTGACAACGTGAGTCCTCTCTGGGTGCTCCATCGTTCCAATGAACAGGTTAGCAAGTTAATGGGTCACATGTGTGCAATCTGGTGGTGCAGGCTAGTGGCGCTGTTACCATGCTGATTCCCTTAATAAAAATATAAATAAACTCTCCCTGATTCCACCGCTCATCAAGGTATAAGGAACAATTTACCATGGCCAATTAATCTAACGCACTCATAGGGAAGGAATCCAGAATACCCAGAAGAAACCCACACAGTCACCGTGGAAACATGCTAACTCCTCACAGAGAGCATTGTGTAGGTTAGGATTTCTCACAGCTCAGACAGAAACTCTTGTGAAAGAAGTGCTTGTTACAGAGCTCCAAGGGATGTTATTATGCTAAAAACACATTTTTAATATATCTGATTGCCTGCAGAAAACAAGGCCTAATAACGAACGGGGCCTCCATTGGTCAGGGTCGACCAGTGTGTCCTAGCTGTCTGGTTACGCAAGTCAGGGCAGTACAATATAAAGAGTCCGCTGCTCCCCATGTAGCAAGCTCCCCCCTCCATGCATTTGACAAACTCAAAAGAACAGCAGAGCCCGATACAGTCTGGCACCGGCAGCATTGTAGGAGTTGCCAGTCAGCATTGAATTCAGCATTGGACTGCCTTAGGGACTCCAGTTCCGGATTTTTCCCTCTGGGTTTACTCCCGAAGCCTTCCCCACAAGTGAGTGAGGCCACAAGGCAGCAGAGGTTTGAGATCAGAATTTTCCTTCTCCTTCATGAGCAGCCAATCATGGCTGACGAGCCCCATCTACCTGAAGCGATTGGTTTTCAGGTGCCAGTAACCCACCCTGGACCCCTCTCCTGTCAGTACAAACGGCCCTGCCAGGCTCAGTAGCTAAGCCACACGTGAAGCCCAGGAGCTGGACTTGGTTGTCAGAGGCTATTTGAGGCGTATGCCATTGGCAGCATTTAATAGGTAGTGGGAGCTTGTCTCCATCACCACCCCCAGCTGTAACAACCTTAAAGAACCGAGACCTGATAATAAATGCTCCATTTGTCATCCGGTCAGGCTGGGAAAAATAACTTTGAGTCAGAGTCAGAAGGTCTGCAAGTACTGCTGTGAAGCTTCAATGCGATCCCACTCATAAGCGCATTGATGGATTTCAATGGCATGGGAAATTGGGGGGTGTTTAATGGGAAGCCCAGGCAATAATCCGCCTACTCTATGATTGTTTAAATCATTGCAGCAAATACTTGATGTGACCTAGTGTCTTTTACACAGTAAAAATCCCAGGGTGTTTCACAATAGCACAAGGTATAGTAAGTAAAAGTGACGAAATCTTGGTCAAGCAGGAAGATTTTAATAAATTTGTCAAGAGGCAGTAAGGCCGAGCTGTAGAAGAACCATAGTCCAGAGCAGAAGTCTACTTATTTGCTGCCCCTTATATTGCTTTTAGGGCAGCAATGAAGGTCCTCCATCTCTGGTGGTGTTCAGGGTCTCTTTCAGCACGCCGTAGCTTCCCCTTGGTTTTCACTACTGTCAGTCACCCAAATCCCAGCTGGAGATTCAGGAATACCGTTGCACTCGAATGTAGCAGGGTCCTTCATTGCGACTTCCATAACAATTTTGTTTTACCAGTCACAGTTGGTAGCCCTGAATCTGGAGGACTTGGTGGACCACTCTCAGACTGCCGTCTACCCTTTGACCTGTTTGGCATGGGTGACCTTACCAAGAGCCAAAGCAGAAAGCCCTGGCTCCAGCCAGCTCAGTTCTGCAGATCACAGAGGCACGCAAGTCTCCAAAACCAACAACAAGGTTGTGGTCCTCTTGGAGGTCTTCTTTAGGTGCACACGACTCTGCAAAGATGTTGGTGGAGCGAGAATAAATGGCAGATGCTGGAATCTAGACTACACGCACCATTCTGGAGGAACTCAAATGGTCTGACAGCATTAATGGAGGGCGACGAACAGTTAACGGTTTATTGTCACCTTTGAAGAATCAAAACCAGAATCAGGTTTGCTATCACTGACATATGTCATGAAATGTGTTGTTTTGTGGCAAGACATAAAAATTAATTTAAGTTACAGTAAGAAATAAGGAATATAAACTGGGTTGGATTCCTGCTCCTCTCCGTAAGGGGCTTGTACTTTTTCTCCATGACCATGTGGGTTTCCTCTAAGTGTTCCAGTTTCACCCCAAATTCCAAAGATGCACAGGTTAGGTTGAGTAAATTGTGAGCACGATATGTTGTCAAACACATGGCAACACTTGCAGGCTGCCCTTAGCACAAACATCGCCCATTTGATTTAACACAAACAACACTCTTCAATGTACATGTAACAAATAAAGCTAGTCTTTATCTTTTATCAAAGGTTTTTACTGTATCTTGGAACAATAATAATCCAATGACCAATTACCGCATGTTACCCTTGTAATTCTAGGTGTAAGAAACTGAGGAATGGGAGATGACGTTGATAAAATGGTGGGGTGAAAATAGCACAGAATTAGAGGAAATCGGATACATCGAAGAACTGTAGGGCCAAAGATAGGAAAAGTTGAAATCAGAGAGGTATTTTTACATTAGGACAGAGAAACAAAGACATTGCTTGTCTGAAAGTCAATACAGTATTGATGCATGAATACGGTTTAGCAAATCTTAAAGTCCAGGCAGCAGATCACATTAAAATTGAGTTTGACTTGGATTAAGTACCTACTGACTGATTTTACAGATGTTACCTGACTTGTTGAGTACTTCCAGCTCATACTGTGGCTTTTTATTCAGATTCCCAAAGTCCACAGAGATTTCTTTCTTTGTTGTGAACAATTCACTTTTTAATTCAATGGAGTGACTGAGCAAAACCATATGAATTAATCATTTGTGCCCTATGTAATAAATCTGATGTTTAATACATTTACAAATCCATCTTTGAGCAATGGGAAATCCTCAAATTAGCACTGACGTTAGATAAATAGTACTGTGGTATTTTTTCCCAATGTCAATTATAAGTCATACATTTTGTCTTCGTCATTAAGTAACATGGAATAAATAAACAGAGCCCTTGGGAATAAATCTGATTATTTTGACATTAAAGAGAAAAATTTTCCCATTTCTGGCATCTAAAGAAGGTCTCACTATACAAAATTTAGATCCTATCTGGTGCTAGTCAAAAATGTCATCCATTTCTTTCATTAAAATGTAATTAAGAGCAAATAGATCTTCATGTACATGTAAATGCCTCTATATCTACAAAGAGCACTGCCACAAGGAAACAGTATCCATCATCAAGGGCCCCCATTACCCTGCCCATGCTGCCTTTGGGAAGAAGGTACAGCAGCCATAGTTCCCACAACACCAGGTTCAGGAACACATATTGCCCCTAACCCGGCAGGCTCCTGAGCGAGCATAAACTTCACTCATCCCAACAACACTGAACTGATTTCACAACCTATTGACTCACCTTCAAGGACTCTACAATTTACATCCCCAGTATTATTTATTTATCTATCTGTTTATTACCTGTTTTTATTGTATTTGCACAGTTTATCTTCTTTTGCACTTTGGTTTGGTTATTTAATTGCGATACAGCATGGAATAGACACTTCCGGCCATTTGAGCCGTGCCACTCAGCAACTCTCGATTTAACCCAAGACTAATCATGGGACAATTTGGACTGACCAATTAACCTACCAATGGGAGGAGGAAACCAGAGCACCCGGAGGAAACCCACACGGTCGCAGGGTGAACGTGCAAGCACCTTACAGACAGTGGTCTGAGTGTGGGGAGGAGGAAGGGAAAGGGAAATCATGGCTGGGAAAAGGGGAAGGGAGAGGGAAGCACCAGAGAGGTGTTATCAAAACACCAATTGTTTGGAATCAAATGACCTTGCCTGATTCCTCAGAGCTGGGTGTGTCTGCACCTCCGCCAACTCCTGCCCCTGGTACTCCTTCTTTGCTACCCGTCCCACGCCCCTCTCATGACACTCCACCCTCACTATTCCCAACATCTTTTGCTCTGTCATTTTTGTAAGCATAGTCTTTGTTCCACGTTTACAAATACAGTACTGCACAAGAGTCTTAGGCTCCCTAGCTATATGCTGTGTATGTGCCCAAGACTTTCGCACAGTACCTTGCTTTGATAATAAATTTATTTTGAACTTTTAACTTTGAATTTTGAAATATGTGGTGCTATTTGCTACAACATTCATGCCAGTAAACTTGGTTGCCTAATATAAAATAATCTCAGGAATGTGGTTTTTGTAGAGCAATATTTAATGGATAGATTCATGGCTGAGACATTGCTCAGTTATGTCATTAGTTCCACGTAGAAACGTTAACATTTCTCAACACTGGTGGGAGTCATATTTTTCATATTCCCTTTCAAAACTGGAAAAAGCAAATTTACATTCTGCACTTCCCCACTGGACCTCGGATGGAATCCGCGTTTTCTGGGTCCATGAGGATATTTGAAGGAGTGAGGCGTTGCAGGGAAAGAAGGTCTGGTTGGGGGAGAGATTGCCTGTAAAAGGTTTCTAAATGAGTTCTGTTGAGTGAGACTTGTTTTGGGCTAGGCCCCATGTGTGAACCGTGTCGCTTGACACTCATGCAGTGGAATCTGGCTTGGCTCTACATCTCAGGCGAATGTCTCTCACTTCATGTCATTTAAAATTCATCAGCAAGGCTATTATTTTTATTTAGGGATAGAGCACAGTAACAGGTTCTTCCGGCCCATGAGCCTGCATCACCTCAATTGCACCCATGTGACCAATTAACTTGCTAACCTGCGTGTCTTTGGGATGTAGGAGGAAACTGGAGCACCTGGATGAAACCCATGCGGTCATGGGGAGAGCATACAAGCTCATACGGACAGCGGCGGGAATGGAACCCAGATCGCTGGTGCTGTAACAGCATTGTTTCCGTGCTGCCACTACTAATCATGAGGTGTGATCATCTCCAGTTTCAATTGAGAAGGTGGTGGAGAGCTCTCCCTTGAGCAGAGGTCATAGAGCAGAGACCTCCACCGTAACGTTGGGAAGGGATTTCTAGACACCTAGCGCATCAGTGATCACGAGGGAGCTGGACACGTCCGTGTCAGGATTGCCCTGGAGGGAAATCCTGCTGTTCTCATGGGCCTGCTGAACATTTTAGGCAGTGGAGATGATGCATCAGGAGGATGCTTCTGAAGAAGGTGGGGAATTTATACTACAGAGACCATTGAACATTACAGCATAATAAAGGCCATTCAGCCCCAAATATTATGCTGACTTTTTAACCTACTCTAAGATCAATTTAATCCTTCCCTCCTATATGGCCCTTCATTTTTCTATCATCTAAGAGTTTCTTAAATGCCCCTAATGTATACTACTGAATACCACTGGACTCCTGGTTGGATGTTTGACATTCTGTGTGTTGTTCTCTCACTTTTTGCCATTGTTTAAATTTAAATTTAAACAATTCTACTTGTACTTTCTTCGCGCGTTGGGTGTTTGCTGTTCCGTTGAATAGGTTCCATAGTGTTTCTTTGTTTTGTGGCTGCCTGCAAGAGAACGGATCTCAGAGTTGTATTCTGGATACATACTTTGATAATAAATGTACTGTACTTTAAATCTTTGAATCTATCAATCTCTACTCCCGGCTCCGGCTGCGTGTTCCACGCACGTACCACATCCTGGGTGAGTGAGAGGTGCAAGGCTGTCAAGGTTTACAGGGAGAAGGCAGAAGAATAGAAACGAGAGGGTGGCAGAGCAGACGAGATGGGCTGATTGGCCAAAATATGTCTTAAATATACTGTAGGATGTTCATTCTCAAGTTTGATTAATATTGACAAACAAAATACCTGCAAAACTCAACAGGTCAGGCAGCATCTATGGAAGGAAATGGACGGTTGATGTTCCAGTTCAAGACCCATTCCAGATGAAGGGTCTCAATAGCTGAAGTGCACACTTTGCAATGAGGTAATTTAAGACTTAAAGTAAAGTCAAGTTTATTGTCATTTAACTATATGCATGTATACCGTTAAACAAGAAAATGTTTCTCCTGACCAGGGTGAAAAGCACAAGTACACATAACGCACATATAACACACAGTAACTCAGGAAAGTTTAAGATATAAACTACAAGTGAATTATGCATGGACAAACAAAGTAAACTGCATAAATTAAATATTGTAGGATACCGATCAAATTACCCAGTGACACTTCAAATGCGATAGGGCAGGGGGGTTCAGAAGCCTAATGGCCTGAGGTGGAAGTTGTTTCCCATCCTGACCGTTCTTGTCTTTATGCATCAGAGTCTCCTGTCTGATGGACAGACAGACATACTTTATTGAGCCCGAGGGAAACTGGGTTTCGTTACAGTCGCACCAACCAAGAATAGTGTAGAAATATAGCAATATAAAACCATAAATAATTAGATAATAATAAGTAAATAATACCAAGTGGAAATTAGTCCTGGACCAGCCTATTGGCTCAGGGTGTCTGACACTGAGGGAGGAGTTGTAAAGTTTGATGGCCACAGGCAGGAATGACTTTCTATGAAGCTCAGTGTTGCATCTCGGTGGAATGAGTCTTTGGCTGAATGTACTCCTGTGCCTAACCAGTACATTATGGAGAGGATGGGAGACATTGTCTAAGATGGCATGCAACTTGGACAGCATCCTCTTTTCAGACACCACCGTCAGAGAGTCCAGTTCCACCCCCACAACATCACTGGCCTTACAAATGAGTTTGTTGATTCTGTTGGTGTCTGCTACCCTCAGCCTGCTGCCCCAACACACAACAGCAAACATGATAGCACTGGCCGCCACAGACTCGTAGAACATCGTCAGCATCGTCCGGCAGATGTTAAAGGACCTCAGTCTCCTCAGGAAATAGAAAGTCAAAGAGGCTGCTGAATGGATGGGCGGGATCCTTAATAATACTAAGGGCCCTGCATACACAGCAATTCTGATAAATGACACCCATGGATGGTCATGAGGCCCTATTGTCCTGTTTATTATTTATTGTAATGCCTGCACTGTTTTGTGCACTTTATGCAGTCCTGATTAGGTCTGTAGTCTAATGTAGTTTTTTTCTGTGTTGTTTTTTTTTACGTAGTTCAGTCTAGTTTTTGTACTGTGTCATGTAACACCATGGTCCTGAAAAACCGTTGTCTCATTTTTACTATGTACTGTACCGGCAGTTATGGTCGAAGCGACAATAAAAGTGACTTGAATTCAATATCATCCACATCTTCTTGCTATCTGTCTGATCATCTTTGGGATTGTGGAATGAGATAGAAAGTGCTCTATTCCCAGGGGAAAAAAACACAACTCTTTGGCCCGATTGTGAAATATCTGAGTGTGGGACGTTATGCTGTGTTAAGACACAGTAACATCACTGATGGATGAGATGGCCCTGAGGAATGAGTACTCAAGTCAAATGGACGAAACTCAGTCATGAAATAAATTAGCATGTAGACGAGTAAAGGATGATCTCGCACTGTGAATATTAGTAAAAAGTAAAAAGCAGCTGGAGATGTTTTTAGTAGCCATGTCAATGAATGCATCACCCCATTAACTTTAAATGTGTAATGGCCTTGTTAAAATAATGAATAGAGAAATTTTGCACACATATTTTAAAGTACCAGTACCGTAATTTTAACATCCAAGTAATTACATGCTCACTTTAGATAACAAAGGCAACTTTTCTATCATTTCGATGTTTATCTGGAATCAAATAAAATTCAAATGTGGCGCAACTGGGCCTTTCAACTCCCAGCAAGAGACGCTAAATTTTTTTGCACCATCTGTGCATTAATGCTGATAATCACGTTGATTATAAGCACTGCAAAGGATCACTCATCCAAAACAATAATTGCACGAGGAGGACTATATGGTGCATTTTGATATCGTGCCACATTCTAAATGCATCTAAACTGCTGATCCCCGGCACCCTTTGCCAGGCTGATCGACCGTTGTTCGGAAAATTTTCCAATCTGCATTCCTCCTATCAGCATCTCACAGTTAGTTGTATGTCTTTGAGCAGGTTAGAGGACACAGAACATAAAGCATACGACACAGTACAGACCCTTCAGCTCATGATGCTATGCCAATCTCTTAACTTACTCCAAGATCAATCCAACCCTTCCTTCCTGCTGTCATCCAAGGGGTTTTGAAAGAACTACTTAGAATAATTTTTTTATGCTCTACGCTGTTATATTTTGTAAGTTCAAAACATTAAACTAATTCAAAGGAAAACACGGAAGCCCTGGAATGCAGGTCTGGCTTCGTCTTTACTTTAAGCAAGGCGCACTTGTATCACGTGGTAGCGTGATGTACGGGTATGCACTTCACGTCTTTTACATTTAGCTAATAAACTAACAAGAGGATGAGGACGAGCTCTCCCAGCCTGTCTGTGGATTAATCTTCTTTCTAATGCCTTTACTTTTCAGGGTAGCTGGGGTCCTGTTGGAGTCCGTGAACTACAGCTGCACTCAAACTTCACATCAGCGGCTTCCTGTTCTCGGAGCTTGCCGGTCCGCTGCTTTTCGATATCTCCAGGTGCAGCCTCGGACAGTCCCTGTGGACCTGATTTCTCGCCAGTGTCGCCAACTAAGCATCACGGGAGATCGGAACATTGGGACAGTCTGACGGAGGCCTCTGCACTTGGGTGACCTCATTCTCTCTCTCTCTCTCGATAGTGAAAGTTTGCTGCCGATTCTTGAGTTGGTGAAAACTCTATATAAAAGCAGTGCAGCAGACTGCAGCAAACTGCAACATCAAAAGAGTCTGCCGTTCGTCTTGAAGTGGAAGAAGTGATATCTCTTTCTCCCTTGCTAGTGAGCCTGTGTCAGACTGAACCGTTGGGATGAACTTTGTGATGACTGTAGATCATGGTCTCTCTTTGGAGGTTTTACTGGTGCTTGCATATCAGGTAGTGGGTTGCTGATGCTTTCTGCTGGAATAAAACGGGGGGTGGGGGGATTGATGCTTTTGCTGCTGTTTGTGTGTGAGAGGGGGTGGAGGGGCTTTGAGGTCCTTACATTTTTTCTGTCATTCATTCTTTGGGGTCTTTCTTCTGTTTTGAGGGTGCCTGCAGAGTTAAGAATTTCAGGTTGCACTCTCTGATATTGCATGGAACCTCCGAACCATTGGTCATGGGGGACAGCGTACAAGCTCTTTACAGAGAGTGGCAGGAATTGAAACCGAAACTTCTAATTGCTGGCACTGTCTACGCTATCAGCCGACTCGCTTGGCCCAAAACAGTCAGTGTTTCAGGCCAAGCCACTTCCTCAGGTCTATTCTATTAAGTTATTTATTGCAGAATAGGCCCTTTTGGCCCTTGGAGCCACGCCACTCAGCAACCCTCAATTTAACCCTAGCCTAATCAAGGGACAATTTATAATGAACAATTAACCTACTAACCAGTATGTCTTTGGACTGTGGGAGGGCATCGGAGCACCCAGAGGAAACCTACCCAGAGAGGACATACAAACTCCTTACAGGCAGCAGCGGGAATTGAACCCAGATCGCTATGCCACTGTTCCGACGAGTCAGTATCATAATTCAGACTCAGAATCAGGCTTATTATCGCTGACACTTGTAGTGAAATTTGTTGTTTTTCAGGAGCAGTACTGTGCAATACATAAAATATACCATAAAATAAGAAATTTACATTAAAACAAATTACATAAGCGGTGTAAAAAGAAAGCAAAAATAGTGAGGCAGTGTTCATGGGTTCATTGTCTGTTGAGAGGTCTGATAAAGGGGAAGTAGCTGGTCCTAAAGCATTAAGTGTGTGTCTTCAGGCTCCTTTACCTCCTCCCTGATGATGGATGTCATGGGTGATGGGGGTCCTTAATAATTGATGCCACCTTTTTGAGGCACCGCTTTTTGAGGGTGACCTCGATGATGGGAAAGTTAGTGCATATGATGGAGTTGGCTAGGTTTCCAGCGCTCTGCAGCTTTTCCCAATCCTGTGCAGTGGGTGCCTCATACTAGACGGTGATGCAACCGGTTAGAATGCTCTCCACGGTACATCTACAGAAATTTGCCGGAGTCTTTGGTAATGTACCAAATCTCCTCCAACTCCTAACAAAATGTAACTACTGGCATGCCTTCTTCATTCTGTGAAAAATAATTTTCAGTTGCATAAATCTGAACAAAATAGAGTTATGTGATTGAAATTCTAGGCAGTGGTACCCAGATGTGGCTATTATTAATTGGTTCATTTATTCGTAAGAAAACCTGAATGCTAGGTTTTCACCCCAAAACCTATTAGCAGACTTTCCACTACAATGGTTGTCATTATTTGCGTCAATTTTGCTTCTATGGAGAATAAAGACAAGGCATTAAAATTTGCAATTCAGTAATTCAGGTGAGAATTTCAGCAGCAGTGCACAATTGTGCTTTCTCACTGCTGCCACTGACAATTGCTTAATGGGAAAGTCCAAAATAAATTTTGTTTTACGCTTCAAGAGGCAAAGAGGATGAAATTTAATCCTTTTTGGGACCACAGCAGATTTATTGTAAAATTTCAGGCTTTACGCATTTTGCCACTGGATTCTCTATTTGCTCGAGGAAGACTAGGTTCAAGCTTCACTCGAAAGACTTGTACATAAAGATTCTCTCGAACTACAATAGATGGAAAGTATCCTTGCAGATTGCGCCTCAGCCGGGTATCTGGATTCGTACAGAGTGGCAAATGTAGCCCAGACTTTCACAGGCTCACCTCTTCTGTCCCTCCAGCCACTTTCACGGTGCATTGCTTTAGGATGGCTAATTGTATTGTCAAGGTCACCTAGCACCTTGGGCATTCTCCTTCATCTCTTTCATCTCCTCTACCCCGGCAAAAGATCCAGAAACTTGGAAGCTCAGATGACCAGACTCAAGCACAAGTTCTTCCCCACCATCACAGACTTCGACCAAAAGACCATAAGATGCAAGGAGCAGAATTAGGCCATTTGCCCCATCAAGTCTGCACTACCATTCGATTGTGGCAAATATTTAATCATAATACATAAAAGCATGCAGACATGGTGAAGCAGTTCAGTTGTTGCTCAAACTAAACATCCGAATGGGGAAGAAAAGTGATCTAAGTGACTTTAAAATTGGGGAATGTTTGTTGGTGCCAGATGGGGTGGTTTGAGTGTCTCAGAATCTGCTGATCTTCTGGGATTTTCTTGCACAACAGTCTCTAGAGTTTACATAGAATGGTGCGAAACTACAATAAAAAAAATCTAGTGAGCAGCAGTTCTGTGGAAAAAATATCTTGTCAATAAGAGAGGTTAGAAGAGACAGGCCAGACTGCTTCAAACTGACAGGAAGGCAACAGTAACTCAAATAACTAGGCAATATAAGAGTGGTGCACAGAAGAGCATCTTTAAACGCACTACATGTTGACCTTGAAGTGGATTGGCTACACAGCAAAAGACCACAAACATATACTCAGTGGCCACTTTGATAAGTACAGGAGGCGCTTAACAAAATGGCCACTGAATGTATAAAATCACTGCAACTATTTTCCACTGCTTCCCTGGAAGGTTATTCCTCCTGCTTCCCTATCCAGAAGCCTAGACTAACAATCTCTAAGCCTGAGCTCAATTCCAACTGCAGAATTTAAATATAGTTATTGATAAAACCACAAAATATTGGAGAAGAATTAAGCCGTTCAGCCCATCAATTCTGCTGCGCCATTCAATCATCTCTAATCTACCAACCCCATTCTCCTTGATGAAGGGTCTTGGCCTGAAATGTTAACTCTTTATTCCTCTCCATAGATTCTGTATGTCCTACTGAGTTCCTATGGCATTTTGTGTTTGTTACTCTGGATTTCAGCATCTGCAGAATCTCTGAAGCTATTCATTCTCCCAAATTTGCCATGTAACGCTTGACCACTTTACCAATCAAGAACCTATCAATCTCTGTACTTAATACACCCAATGACTTAGCCTTAATGGCCCTCTACAGAAATAAGTTCCACAGATTCACCACCCCCCCCAGCTAAAGAAATTGCTCCTCATCTCAGTTTTATCCTCATACCATGGAGCTGCCTGCTACTGCTGCTCAGGAAAGGAGATGCTGGAAGATGGGTGTGAGAAAACAGAAGCATATTAAGTAAGCCGGAGTCCATTGTAGACTGGAGACAACATCCTGTATGCCAGCTCAACCATCAATACCGCCTTCCAATGCTCAAACCCGCGAAAACAAACTGTTTTCAAACTGTTAGATCGGTTTAAGCTGTGTTAAACCTATGCTTACAATGCACTCTGCTACCACTCAGTACACATTATTCATGTCAGCGCCAGTAGCATCATATGCTGTTGCATATTTAACTGTGCCGTATATGTACTTTGTCAACTTGTACATGTACAGAATAGTTGTTTTTAAATTAATGATTAATATTTTCTGTGTACTGTTTGTGATACATGTACTGTATTTTTGCACCTTGTCCCCAGAGGAATGCTCTTTCACTTAGTTTGTACATGTATGGTTGAATGACAATAAACTTCAACTTGAACTTGAATTATCCAATTTCACCTTCATTTAAATCATTGGTTTAATATTTACTTTCCTCAATTAACCAAATCCGAATGTATGCATTATTACTGAATGGTTTCTTGAGGCGAGTTAGTTTACTTCTCCCAGAGACAGCAGAGCAGGTAAAGAACAGAGTCAGGTTTAATATCACTGGCATATGTCATGAAAACTGTCGTCTTTGCAGCAGCAGCACAATGCAGTACATAATAATAGAAAAAGACTGAATTACAGTATATCTATTAAATAGTTATGTTCAGTAAGTAGTGAAAAAATAGGGAAAAAACGTAGTGAGGGAGTGTTCATGGGTTCGATGGAAATCGGACGGCAGAGGGGAAGAAACTGTTCCTGAATCGCTGAGTGGGTGCCTTCTGGCTCCTGTACCTCCTTCCTGATGGTAGCAATGAGAACAAGGCATGACCTGGGTGGTGGAGGGGGCTTCCTTAATGATGGACGCTGCCTTTCTGAGGCATCACTCCTTGAAGATGTCCTTGACACTACAGAGGCCACTGCCCATGATGGAGCTGACTACATTTACAACTTTGTGCAGCTTACTTCGATCTTGGGCAGTAGCAAACCTCCCCCCCCCCCTCCCCCCGCCTCACTCATACCAGATGCTGATGCAGCCAGTTAGAATTTTCTCCACAGCACATCTGCAGAAACTGGCGAGTGTTGTAGGTGACAAACCAAATCTCCTCAAACTCCTAATGAAATATAGTCACTGTTGTGCCTTCTTTGTAGCTGCATCAAGGTTAGATCCTCAGAGATATTGACACCCAGGGACTTGAATCGAGCTTAACTTTAAATTTAACTGCCGTCATGAAGGTTTTTGCAGAAATCACACAGCTAGTGCCGCTGCCTGTGAGGATGTTGTACATTCTTCTCGTGACCGCATGGGATTCCTTTGGGTGCTCCACTTTCCTCCCACAGTCCAAGGCATTAGGGTTAGTAGGTTAATTGGTCACATGGGTGTAATTGGGCCGGAAAAGTCCTGTTACCGTGCAGTATCTCAAAATAAAGAAAACCACTGCCAGATCACTAATTCAATCAATCTGACCTGGAACTGTTCTGAAAATAATCCAAGGATCAATAAGAACATGCAGATGTGGAAAGTTCCCTGTAAGTCAACAGTGAGATAATTAATTGATCATTCGGGATGCATTGGGGGGGGGGGAATATTTTTTTTAGGGTGAATTTAAATGAAGTGCAATCTTTTTATCATTCAAATTTGTCTCATTTTTTTCATGTGCAGAGTTGTTAATTGAAACATCACACTTTCAGGAGCAACCACACAGTGATCCAACAGCAAGCATAATAAAACAATTAAAAAGTGAATAAGATGAGGCATTTACAGGGAAAAACAAGAAATACAATCGAATTTGTGAAAAGCTATCCAAAAAAACAGACCAGGATGGGCAATCAACCATTTTGCAAATGAAGACAAACTGCACAGGTACAAATAATACTGAGAACCTGAGTTGTAAAGAGTCCTTGATAGTGTGTCTGTGATTTGTTAGGATCAGATCAGAGTAGTGGTGAGTGAAGTTACCTACAAATGAAGCAGTCAAATGGATTAGCTTGTTCTGGATGGTGCTCAGCTCCTCGAGTTCTGTTGAAGGTACTTGCTGAGAATTCCATCATACTCCTGACTGGAGTGTTCAACACCAGAATCACGTTTAACATCAATGGCGTATGTCATCAAATATGTTATTTTGCCACAGCAGTATACTGCAATATGAAATAATAAAAATGTATACATTGCAGTAAGAAATGCATTACTGTGCAATGTTTCAGGCCGTGACCTTTCATTAGTGTAAGAGCCTGAGGATGTAACATTCTCAGGCACCGGTTCTACCTGAAATATCAACAATTCCTTTCTTCCCACTGATGCTGCTGGACCCATTGAGTTATCCCAGCACATCATACATGGTAATATACATGTACTTTGATAATAAACTTACTTTGAACATGGTTGCATTTAGCCAGGAAGAAGAGGCTCCAAGAACATCCCCATCATCAGTGGTGGTTGGGTCAGTATGTACATGCTGAAATCAAACATGTTAATCTGCTGGTGCTAAGCCTCCTCCCAAGACCCTCACCATCACCATAAACTAGAAATTCAACTGGAGAAGACATATAAATATAATGGCTACACGAGGCTGTAGGTATTCTGGAATGAGTGACATGCCTCCTGTCCTTTCGCTCTCTGTAAACTCTGTGGGAGTTTGAGGAGATTTCATATGCCACTAAAGGCTCTGACAAATTTCTACAGATATACTAGGTAGAGCAGTCTAACCGGTTGCATCACTGTCGGGTACGGAGGGGCCTCTGCACAGAATCTGAAAAAGCTGCAGTAAGTTGCAAACTCAGCTATCCCCATCATGGGCACTAACCTCTCCAACACTCAGGACACCCTCAAAATGCGAAAGGTGACATCCATCATTAAGAACCAGCATCATGCCTTATTCTCATTGCTACCATGAAGGAGGAGGTACAGGAGCTTGAAGACACACATGCAATGATTTAGGAACAGCATCTTCCCCACAATCATCAGATTTCTGGTCAGTGAACTCATGTACAGTGTATTTTTTTTCTTTTTGCACTATTTATTTAATACAATTTTATATACATCTATAAATATATATATTTATTTATTCATACAGACAGTACTGTGCAAAAGACTTACGCACATACTGTATATATAGCTAGGGTGCCAAAGACTTTATACAGTACAGTATTGCACTGTACTGTTGTCTCAAAAAAAAACTAATTTCATTACATATGTGAGTGTTGATAAAACTGATTCTGATATGGGTCTCTATTGTGGACTGAGAAAATGGAAGGGAGAGGGGAAGGAGAGGGAAGCACTGGAGAGACATTCAGTAATGATCAATAAACCAATTGTCTGGAATCAAAAGACGATGCCTAGTATATCAGGGCTGGGTGCGTCTGCACCCATGCCCTCCCTCCGTCCCTGGCACTCCATCTCTGCCACGTGTCCCACACCCATCTGGTGATGTTCCACCCTCACCATTCCCAACTTCCTCTGCTGCTGCCAGATTTACAAACTCACTCTCCACTCCATGTTGACATATACAGTACTGTGCAAAAACTGAGCTATACATACGTGCCTAAGACCATTGCACAGTACTGCGTTTCTTACCGCAATTTATACGTTTTTATTATTTCATATTGCAGTATACTGCTGTGGCAAAATAACATATTTGATGACATACGCCATTGATGTTAAACGTGATTCTGGTGTTGAACACTCCAGTCAGGAGTATGATGGATTTCTCAGCAAGTACCTTCAACAGAACTCGAGGAGCTGAGCACCATCCAGAACAAGCTAATCCATTTGACTGCTTCATTTGTAGGTAACTTCGCTCACCACTACTCTGATCTGATCCTAACAAATCACAGACACACTGTCAAGGACTCTTTACAACTCAGGTTCTCAGTATTATTTGTACCTGTGCAGTTTGTCTTCATTTGCAAAATGGTTGATTGCCCATCCTGGTCTGTTTTTTTGGATAGCTTTTCAAAAATTTGATTGTTTTTCTTGTTTTTCCCTGTAACTGCTGGCAAGAAAATGAATCTCAAGGTAGCATATGATTTAATTATAAATATACTTTGAAGTTTGTACTTTGCTACACTGCCGATCATGATAAATATTCATTCCCTCCACCACCAGCTCACATTGGCTGCGCTGCATAATATCTATAAAATGCACCTCCCTTACTTCACTATTCCCAACAGCACTTTAAAAACCTTCAGCCCACACCACCACGAAGAGCAAGGGCCTGAGGTGCATGAATATAGTGCCACCTGCAAATTCTCCTCCAAGTCACTTTTCACTCTGATTTGGAAATCACTGTGTCTAAACCCTGGAACTACCTTCTCAACAGCATTGTTGGAAATACTTTCATCAAAAGAACTTTACAGGTCTAAAAGATAGCTCACCAGTGCCATTTCAAGAACAGTCCAGGTGAAGGGTCTTGGTTCAAAATGGAGCCTGCTTCTTCCTCTCTCTGGATGCTGACTGACCTGCTGAGTTCCTCCAGCATTTTGTGCGTGTTGCTCTAGACTTGCAGCATCTGCAGAATCTCTTGCATTTAACATTTCTGGAGCAACTAGATATGAACTATAAATTCTAGGCTTATCAATGCACAAATCCCGAAAAAGTAACAGCTTTAAAAAGTTTTGCTATGCACTATACAATTTCCACAACAATCTTTAAAGAAATATTGTCTGTTTGAAGCATTTTGAACAGCTTGAGAAAGAAAATGAGCTTCTAAAAATGGATTTTTTTATCATCATTCCATTGACACCTTTTTCTGAGCAAATACTGGAATACACACAAATATTCATTTGGAGTATTATGAGCAGCTTTGGGCCCTTTATCTACAAAAGGATGTGCTGGCATTGGAGAGGATTCAAAGGAGGTTCATGAGCATGATTCTGGGAATGAAAGGCTTACCATATGAGGAGTGTTTGATGGCTCTGGGAATTCAGAAGAATGAGGGGGTTCTCATTGAAACCTTTCACATATTGTATGGCCTTGATAAGGTGGATATAGAGTGAATGTTTCCCATGGAGGGGGAGTCCAAGACCAAAGGACACAGCCCCAGAATAAAGGGGCGTCCATTTAGAATGGAGAGGAGGAAGTAGTTCTTTAGCAAGAAAATGGTGAATCTGTGGAATTCGTTGCCACAGGTGGCTGTGGAGGTCATTTGATATATTTAAAGTGGAGATTGATAGGTTCTTGATTAGTCAGGGTATGAACGGGTATGGGGAGAAGGCGGCCAATTGGGGCTGAGAGGGAAATGGATCAGCTGTGATAAAATGGTGGAGCAAACTTGATAGGCCAATTGGTCAAATTCTGCTCCTATACCTGTGGTCTTAAGGTCTTACAATGCAAGCTGGCTTTATAAAGATTTCTAATTAATCTTTCCTCTTTTTTTTTGGATTACAAGCACTTCCATGGTCTACTTCTTTGGGATATAAATGATCTTAGTAGCTAAAACAATCAATGCAAGAGGA
The DNA here is from genome assembly GCF_048418815.1 of Hemitrygon akajei. Classification (NCBI taxonomy): domain Eukaryota; kingdom Metazoa; phylum Chordata; class Chondrichthyes; order Myliobatiformes; family Dasyatidae; genus Hemitrygon; species Hemitrygon akajei. The sequence goes on along the minus strand of NC_133139.1, from coordinate 13,350,840 downwards.
AATTGGTAGTCATTTTCAAGTGAATGATTATTAAAATCCAGGGAACGCATTTTCTCATTTTGCCAGTTCAGGCTGTCTATCAGAGGTTTAGGGATCAGAAAGAGCCATGACTGGCCTCTTAGGAACTAGTCTATTGCCTGTCGAACAAATTAATTAACTCAGCAAATAGAGTGACCCTGAAATTGGATCGTGCAACACTGTGTACTTTAGTTTTAGGTAATTGAAAGTGGACTTTGGACAGGATGTACAATATAAAAACCTTCCTGGGTTATCTTGCAACACTCTGGAAATTTGACCGGTCGTTTCCTCATGCGAGTTGTGCCTGCATGTCTGAGGTGATAGCAGCTTCAGGAACGTATCAAGTGACGTCATTAACCCTACAACACACCTTTTTAAATTTTATTTTATTGAGGCACGGCACAGAATAGGCCCTTCCTCCCCTTTGAGCCACACTGCCCAGCAACCCCCAATTTCATCCTAGCCTAATCATGGGATAATTTACAATGACCTACCAACTGGTAGACTGTGGCAGGAAACCAGAGCACCCAGAGGAAACTACGTGGTTATGGGGAGAACATAAAAACTCTTTACGGGCAGCAGCGGGAATTGAGCTTGGGTTGCTGGCACTGTAAAGCATTGTGCTAATCACTATGCTACTGTGCCGTGATGCAAGGTAACCTACTCCACTTTCAGCCAGTTGCCATGTTGTCTGCAATCTGGAGCAACAAACAATCTCCTGGAGGAACTCAGTGAATTGAATGGTACGTGTGATGTGAAAAGAATTGCTGTCGTTTCAAGTTGAAACCCTGCTTCAGGGCTTTGACCTAAAACGATGGCAATTCCTTTGCCTGCTCTATGCTGCACGATCCAACTTTCATCAGCAGAATGCAGTGGCCAACTGTTTTGATTCTTATCCCCATTCTCAGTCAGGCACATCAGTCAATGGCTTCACTCGGGGTGGAGGAGCAACATCTCATCTTCCATCTAGGTGGCTCCAATCTGATAGCATTGACATCAATTTGTCCTTCTGTCAATTTATTTCCCTCTCCTTTCTCACTTCTTCTATTCCCCACTCTGGCTTCATTTCCCTTCTGCTCACCTGCCTGTCACCTTTCCCTGGTGCACCTCCTCCTTCCCTTTCTCCTATGGTCCACTCTCCTCTCTTGTCAGATTCCTTCTTCTCCAACTGTTTATCTTTCCCACCCATCTAGCTTCACCTATCACCTTCTGGCTAGTCCTCCTTCCCCCCGCCTCCACCCTGACCCTTTTATTTTGGTAACTTCCCCCTTCCTTTCCAGTCCTGAAGAAGAGTCAAAGCGCAGAAACAAATATCACTGTGATGATTGTACGCTCTAGTATCAATTGTTTGGTGACAATAAACTATAATGGTAATGGTAATGGTGTCTTGGCCCGAAATGTTTATTGATTTCCATAGATGCTGCCTGACCTGCTGAGTTTCTCCACCATTTTGTGTGTGTTATGTATGTCGTGAAATCTGTTGTTCTGCAGGAGCAGTACAGTGCAATACATTTAAAAATCTATAAATTACAAAAAGAAATATATATATTTAAAAAATGTAAAATAAAATTTTAAAAATTTATAAATTAAACTAAATAGCATGGTATAGTAATATACCCCAGTTCCCAGCCATGAATCAACTGAAGAATTCTCCACTTTTAATTTCTATCCATCAGGCATAACCCCCAATAGAATCAATCACCTCTACATCATTCATTAAGTTAATTCTCCAATTGCCCCAAGCCACAACACTGTTGGCAATCCCCCCCCCCCCCCCAGTTCCTCGGTTCCCTGATAATCTCGTGGTCCTGACATTCCAAAATCCCTGCTCTCTATCACCCAATCCCTCACATACATAAACACAAGAGGTTCCACAAGACACTGGAAAACTTGAGCAACACATCCACACACGCACCATAGCGAATGACCCGAAATGTCGGCTCTTTATTCCACTCCATAGATGCTGCCTGACTGGCTGAGTTACTTCAGCATTTTGTATGTGCTGCCCCACTTATTTAGACGCAATCCTCCACCCAGGAATCTACCGCCCAGTGGCACTGATGCCAATTGTCATGAAAGTGCTTTGCTGCTAATGGTACATATTAAAAGCTCCATTCCTGCCACACTGGACACTCAACAATATGCTTACTGACAGATCCATTCTACCACAGATGCTATAGCTTTTGTCATGTCCTGGCCCTGACACATTTAGAAAACGAAGACAAATATGTCAGAATGCTTTCTCTGGATTTCAGTCTGGCATTCAACTCGATTGTCCAACGACCTTGGTGAACAAACTCCTATTCCTACTGTGCATCTAGAGTTGGACTTCCTATCCAACGGAGCTCAGTTCGTCAGGATGCACAATCGCTCCTCCCTCCCCATCATCCTCAATATGGCTGGCTCACAGTGGTGTGTACTGAGCCTATTGCAGTTCACTCTGCTCACACTGATGACATGACAGTGGTGAAGCTCATCACCAAAGACAATGAGGCAGCCTACAGAGAGGATGTGGAAGACCTCAAGGCCTAATGCCTCGAGGCAAATAGCCTCTTCCTCAATATCAAGACGACACAGGAGAATTCACACCACAGTTGAACTGCGAACAGTTTCAAATGGCTGGGAGTGCATTTTTCACACAACCTCTCATGGTTCCAGAACACATTCTACACCATCAGAAAATCTCATCAGTGCCTCTACTTTTTGAGAGGTTGAAGAGAGCTGGACAATGCACATCTCTGCTTATGTCCTTCTACAGATGCACAGTAGAGAGCATCTAAATATGCTTCATCTCTGCATGGTAGAGAAACTACACTGCATTGGCAGGGTCAGAATTGTCCAATGCATCACCAGCACCAGCCCATCTACCATCAGGGACATACATACAGAAAGCTTCCAGAAAAGGTCCAGTAACATCAAGAAGGATTCCACCTACCCTGCTCATGGACTGTTGGTCCGACTCCCATCAGGGAGGAGACTATATAGCATCCATGCCAGGACCACAGGACAAAAACAGTTACTTTCCTCAAGCAGTAAGTCTGATCAACACCTCCACCCACTAACCGCCCTCTACAACCCCAAACACCACTACTTTATCATTTTCCATCAGTCACCTTATGAACAGACACTCCTGTGCCTAGCGTCACTTTATGGACATACAATAAATCTATTGATATAAGCTATCTTATGTATTTATATTTATCGTGTTTTTTAATATTATTGTGCTCTTTACCTCATTTTCTGGGTGGCCGGATGGAGACGCATCTCTTCCAAAGGAAGTGTAAGCTTTTCCTTCCCTCCACTGGCCTGCACGTCACCCTTGGTGAGGTGTAGCACCTGCTTAGCTCCCCGATCAGGGTCATGTGAAGCCATGGGAGCAGGTGGTGGATGGTCATATGAGCAGCTAGTTTATTAGGGTTGTACGATCACCGATGCCAGGCAGACAATCTCTGAAGACTACTGATAATGGCTGGGGTCAGACGTCTTCTAAAGACACTGCCCAGAAGAAGGCAATGGCAAACCACTTCTTGGTAAAATTGCCAAGAACAGTCATGGTTATGGAAAGGCCATGATCACCCACGTAATATGACACAGTACATTACAAACTAACTGTCTTATTGTGTTTTGTTTTGTTCTGCATCAGAGGAGGAGTAACAATTCTTTCATTCTCCTTTACATGGTATCTTAGAAATAACATTAAACAATCTTGAATCTTGAATGACAGTCTCACCATCTCTTTTAACTTGGATTCACACTCTCAGGGAGGCATTAACCATACCAAACATACTACCCTCTGGGGTGGAATGGGATATGAGAGGGCTGAGTCCCTCAACACCAGCCAATTCCTGTTAGTGATTAGATCAATAGCAAGCCCAGAACTGGTGTACTCATGCAGCTGTTCTACCTACGGTACTTATCTGTCTGCTGTCTACCTGTCTGTCTGGGTGCTTTCTGATCTATTATTTTGCCTTATAGAAATTCACTAAGAAGGACTTTACATTATCAAGTCTATTGTTGGTAAAAAAATATAAACTTAATTAAATTTTAAAATTGTCTATATTTCTTCCCAGCTTCTGTTATTATCTTGTAATTTATTCTTGTATTATTTTTAAAATGTAGTTCATTCACTTTCCTTGTGTGCTTTAAAGCATTGGGGCCCAATTCCAGGAGACTGCTACATATTAGTATGCAACTAAATCTTTTCTCTTCCCTGTTGAGGTAATATTTGGCTCCACTGTTTGTGCTTTGGGGAAGCAATAAATACAACATTTAATTGGGCTAAATTAGCCAATGTTAAAAAAGAAGGTGCTTTAAGACAATTCCAACATATTATTAGAGAAGCCTTTAGTGCCCAAAGTGAAGGAGAATTGATATGAGAAAATGGACTCCAATTAAACGATGTCAGAACATCTAAACTTAGTGCATTTTAGGTCCTTTTGTAGTGACATGCATATATAATACATCCTCATTTCTAACATAGGGTTGATGGGCTGAATGGCCTCTTTCTGTACAATAATGATTCCTGTCAATGATGCCACTCAGTCACAGATTTCTATAGAGGATATACAATCAGTGGCCAGATTATTTGGTACCTACCCTATCTGATAAAGTGATCTCTGAGTCTTTCTTTGTGGTCATCTGATGCTGTGGCCCATCTACTTCAAGGTTTGGCGTGTTGTGCACTCAGCGTGTTGTAACGTGAGATTATTTGAGTTTCTGTCACCTTCCTGTCAGCTTGAACCGGTCTGGCCATTCTATTCTCTCATTAACAAGAGGTTTTTGCCCTTAGAACAGCAACTCACTGAATGTCTTTTCTTCATTTTCCACACCATTCTTTGTAAACACTAGTATCAGCTGGGTGTGAAAATCCAGAAGATCAGCCATTTCAAACCAGCCCATCTGGCGCCAACAATCATTCCACAATCAAAGTCTTCACATTTCTTCCCTATTCTAATGTTTGGACTAAATGACAACTGAATCTCTTGAGTGTATCTGCATGCTTTTTATGCATTGACTTGCTGCCACATGATTGGCTGATTAGATGTTTATGTTAAGTGTACAGCTGTACCTAATAATGTGTCCACTGTGTGTAAAAGAATTAGCAAGCAAAATTGCAGCTGATAAGCATCCCTTGCTCTTTTTTTTCTCTATTGAGAACTCACAAAGGAGTCATAGTGTATTACAGCATGGGTACAAGCCCTTTGACCCAACAAATTCCTGCCAATCAATTTGCCCATTTAATCTAGACCTATTTGCCCTCATTTGGCCATATCTCTCAAAATCAGGGTTCCCAACCTTTTTTAAGCCATGGACCCCAACCATTAACCAAGGGGTCCATGATCCCCGGTTGGAAAGCCCTGCTCTAAATCTACTACAGTTATTATTCTTCTATGGATCTATTGAATATGCCCACAACAAAATGAATCCCAGGCTTGTATATGGTGACATATATATACTTTGATAAAAAATTTATGTTGAACTATGAGGAAGTTGCTCCTAGGTCCTTTCAAAACTTTCACTTCTCAGCTTTAATCCATGTCCTTGTGTTTCTGCATAAAAGACTGTGTGTATCCATCTTAACCATGGTGTGTATAATTTTATACACCTCTATATATTTGTACTTTGAACTCTTTCTGTCCACATACTTGTCCAAATGCCTTTTAAAGGTTCTTATAGTACCTGCTTCAACCACTTTCTCTGGCAGCTCATTCTATACATGCACCACTCTCTGTGTGAAGAAGTTGCCTCTCAAGTCCCACTTTATATCTTTTCTCTCACTTCTAGCAAATGTCCTCGAGTTTTTGATTCTCTTTCCCTAGGAAAAAGGTTTTGTGCATTTACCCAATCTCTAGTCCTCAACATTTTATCCGTCTCTAAAAGAATATTATATACAAGAAGGATCGGATGAAAAGAGATTTGAGGAGATTGTATAAGCCTCAAGATTATAGTGATCAGATATTTAATGGAAATAGAATCATATTGGAAAATGTTGGGGAATTAGCTGGGTGAGGATTAGTTATGAGAAAAGGGTTGGATTCTAAAAATTGCTATGGGCCATGGCCAGAGATAAAGGTTTTAAAAGCTGAAACCTGACATCAACTCAACTTTAGCGTCTTTACTTCCAGATGCCAAGGGGGCAAAATGTTCAGAAGGAAGTCAGCCTATTCACAGGAGACATGGAATGAAGATGTCAACATCTGATTTAATCTGCCTTTTAGAAAGTACATTACAATAAGGACGGAGGGAAAATGTCTTTACAGCTCTCACTGTAGGCAGAAGACAGGAGAGCTCCCATCCGACTGTTCAGGCCCTTTATAGAAATCTGTGACTGATTAGCATCACTGACCTTGAACCATTACAACACAGAGGGAGGCCATTTAACCCAAAAAATCCATGCTGGTGGACTATTGAAGATATATCATATTAGGACCTTATTCTTAAATTACAGTGGGACCTGCAATTTAGCATTTTCCTCTAAGTGTTTGATGGTTTTTTTAATATATTCCTTTTGGGTTTCTTTATTTTGTGGCTGCCTGTAAGGAGATGAATCTCAAGGCTGTATAATGCATACATGCATTGATAATAAATATACTTTGAACTTTGAAATCAGCCAGGATTGTGCTGGATTAAGTAAAAGAAGAGGGGAAGTTCTGCCATGCTTCTGTCACCAGCATTGCACGCCCACTACTTACCAACCATAACCCATACGTCTTTTGGACCAGAACACCTAGAGGAAACCCAGGTGGTCACTGGAAGAACATACAAACTCCTTACAGACAGCAGTCGGCATTCAACCCCGATCCTCTGATTGTTGGCACTGTAAAGCGGTATGCTACAGCGCTGCTCAGGAGTTATGATACAGACAATCTTCCTAGCTCGTAGGATAATTTAGAGGAGAACAGATATTGGTCCCCTCTAAGCTGTGTCGGTGCGCGGCCGCGTAGTAATGGAAATGCTCCTTTGCTCATAACCTTTGTTGCTGCGCAGTTGGAGTTCTCTTTCATATAACGTGCTGCGCAGTTTTCAGACCGTGTAAAAATTTCCTGCTCAGAACAATGGTTAGTCCATGCAGCTGTAAAAAAAATTAGAGGGAATGTTACCCCTATGGAACACACTAAATGTAAAGTATATTATCTTCATGAATTCATATTTCAAAACTTAATATTCCCACACATCTGTCATTTTGCTGTGTAGAAATCAGAGCAGGAAAATGTTAGTTAAACAGTTTTTATGTGGAAATAATGCATAAAAAGCTCTTTATGACACTCACCATCTTCTCAAGGGCATGCAGATGAGCAACAGAAACAGATGTATGCCTTGCCAGAGATTCCCAAATCCCAAAAATGAGTAAATTTTAAAATAAAGCTGATGAATTAGTGCCTATTTCCTGTTCAAATCCAACTCATCTGAAAATTAGTTGGATGGTTTCCATCACAGTCCATCATAAATGGAATGCCATTTCACTGTCAAGTTCACAGATGTAGGAATAACATAAGTGAGTGTAGACTTGATGGGCCGAAGGGCCTGTTTCTGTGCTGTGTCTCTGTATGACCATGTGACTCATGACATAATGATGTCATCTGAGTATACCACACCCACTAATCTCAGTAAGACCTCAATTGAAAGCAATAAATCATGCATGATTTAAACCAACACAACTCAGACATTACCTTACATCTTATAAGTTCCACCCAGACAATTTAATGTATTTAAAAACATACTGCCATTATTTGATATTGTGGTTCACTGAGCTTGGAAGTTAGCTTGTAGACATTTCATCACCAGTCATGGTGACATCCTCAGTGCACAGTTGTTGGTGTATCTTTCTGGGAGTGTTTGCATTTATACAGGTCCCCATTCACTTGCCTCGGTCCTGATTTGCTTCTCCCTCAGCTGATCTTTGAAATCTTTTGGCTCACATTTCTTTGGCTCTTAGGGGTTCGTAGATGGTGTCTATTTCGATGTGTTTATGGAGCTATCAGAAAAGAACCGTGCTTCTAAAATTTCTCGTGCCTGCTTCATGTTTGCCTGCGCCAGAACCTCCGTGGTGTCCCAGTTAAAGTGACGTTCTTCTTGATCTTCATGTACTGAGGTCAGCAGCAGTGGATCAAGTCTCTGTACCGCCAGTTTGTGTTCCATAAACCAGTTGAGAGTGTACATCCTGTCTGGCCAATGTAGTTCCTGTTGCACTCTCCACAGGTAACCCTGTGCACCACGTGGATTTTGCCGGTTGTCTTTACTGGTACCTTCGTTCTTGAGACAAGCTTCCTTAAAGTTGTCGTTGTTTGTGAATGATTGTGCTGCCACGAAGTTCGAGCAGTCGAGCTGTCTTTTCTGAGACAGTCTTGACATAGGGTAAGATGGCGTGTTTCAGTGTGAGTTGGGTAAGGTCAGCCCAGCTTTCTCTTCTTAGCGATCTTCTCCTGTTGAGATCCCATCGAGGGGTAGCCATTGTTCTGGGGCACTTTGAATAAGTGGTTCTCTTCCCTGGCCTAAGGGTTGCTGGCGCTGCAGTGTGTTAGTGCTCTCTTAAATAAGGTCTAAATGCGGCTTTTCTTGTGACAGGCATGGTAGTTCAATACTATGCCATTATCCTTGAGGAATTATCAAAGCATCCACACATTGATATTTACCTCATAGATCTACCTTGTCCTGGCTCTTGCATCTGATTGTCTACCTGAGTTACATTTTCTCTATAACTGCAACTGAAACACTACAGGGTGAATGTATGCATGCTTTTTTCCCCTCAGAGTGGGTGAGATTAGAACCGGAGGCCATAGGTTAAGGCCGAGTGAAATATTTAAGGGGAACCTGAGGGGGAACGCCTTCACTCAGAGGATGGTGCGAGTGCGGAATGAGCCGCCAGCGTAAGTGGTAGATGTGGGTTCAGTTGTTACAATTGAGAGAAGATTGAATAGGTAACTAGGATAGGATGAGTGAGATATGGAATGCAATGGTCCCAGTGCAGGTGGAGGGACTGGACAGAAGCCTAAGTCAGCATGGACTAGATGGGCTGAAGGACCTGTTTTGTCACATGTACATCAAAATATGCAATGAAATGCTGTTGCTTGCTTTTATTGTTCCTTCTTAATTTGTGTTTTTTTTCTCTCCCTGCGCAATTGGGTGTTGGTCTTTTTTTTGTAATTGGGTTCTTGTTTTGTGGCTGCCTGTAAGCAGACAGTTCTCAAGGTTGCATAATTTATACATACTTTGTACTTTGAACTTTGAACTCAGATCATATCAGCAAGGATTGTGCTGGGCCACCGGTAATGTTGCTGTGACTCTGGTGCCAGCATAGCATGCCACCAACTTACTAACCCTAACTGTGCATCTTTGGGATGTGGGAGGAAACTGAGGCAGTTGGAGGAAACCTGGGGAGATCACACAAACTCTGTGTAGATAGCGGTGGGGATGTAATCCCTTTTGTTGATGATTGATGCAGTAAAGCGATGTGCTTACCTCTACTCTATCATCCTCCCCCTCTTCAGGTCACGAGTGCCTCAATCTGTGGTCCTGATACCACTGCGACTCACAATGACTTATGAGCACCAGTTAGCTTCCTCTGTGTGTCACCCACTTAGTTTGAGTCTTGAGTGTCATAAAATTTGTTAACTTGGCAGCAGCAGTACAATACATGATATATACGGAGAAAAGAAACGGAACTACAGTAAATATGTATGCATATCAATTAGTTAAGTTAAAATAAGTAGTGCAGAAGCAGAAATATTAAAAAATAAATCAAAAAGAAATAATGAGGTAGTGTTCATGGGTTCAATGTCCACTTTGAACATACCCAGGGACTTGACCCAACCACAGTCTGTGGCAGAACAACAAGACCATAAGACATAGGAACAGAATTAGGCCATTCTGCCCATCGAGCCCATTCAGACATTTTATTATGGTCGATCTCAGATCCCATTCAACCCCATACACCTGCCCTCTTGCCATAACCCTTGATGCCCCAACCAATCAGGAATCTATCGACTATATATACTTACCGTAATGTCCTTTAGAAATCAAAAGGCTGAGCTTTTCGATACCAAAAATAAATGAAATTCAATTCCCGGTCACAAATGGTCAGTGTGTGCAAGCAAGGACAAGCCTCTCCCTGCTTTCATATCTTCAAGAAGAGCAAACTGTGTCGGTTACTTGCTTGCTGATGAATGGTTTGGGAGGATTTAAGGTCAATTGTTGATGGAGCAATGATTTGTTTTAGGAGTGGTTTCCTCTTCTGCTTAAAGCAAGAATGTGTGTGTTTGTGAAGGAATTCAAATGAAAACACATCCCCAAATTTGGTTTTGGAAAGTACACAAAATGATCCTCAGACTGAATGATGAAGTGAACCAAACTGATCTCCTTTATTGGCTTCTTAACCCTGGTGGAATATTTCACTGACACATAAGATGCTTCCGTTTTATATTTTGAAAAGAACCCACAGAGCGATGGAGGAACTCAGCAGGTCAGGCAGCATTTGGGAGGAAATGAACTGTTGATGTTTCAGGTGAAGGCCCCTCATCTGCATTTATGTATTTCAGTGAGTTTTATGATCTGGATTGAAATATCTGTAAAAGTGATGGAAGCAAATGTAATATTAGGTCTTAAACTATTACCTCCAGAAGACATATTTCACTATTTTCATAGAAAACAAAGATCTGCGGCACAGACTTATATCCTCTGGTCCCTCTATATATGCTAGCCAGCTATTGGCCTAACGTTCTCAAAGTACATGTTTGCTATCTTTGGTGCTGTGAGGTTTGAACTACCAACAACAGATACATCCAAGGTAGTAAAAAGACATTGGCATCGCTGTCTCTGAGAAACCCTTCAAATTCATTTCAAAGGTAAGCCAGCAACAGTCGTCTCAACGGCTCAACATCTCCAGCACTGAAGCCCTAGTTACACTCACTTACCAGACCACCTCATTCCCCACTATAAGCATAAGACAGAGGAGCAGAACTACACCATTCATTACCTGCCAAGTCTGTCCTCGATTCAATCATGGCTGATTTATTTTCCCTCTCAGACCCGTTCTCCTGCCTTTGTGCCATAACGTTTAATGCCTTTGTTAATCAAGAACCCATCCAACTCTACGTTAAATATACCCAATGACTTGGCTTCTACAGCTGTCTATGGCAATGAATTTCACAGGGTCACTACCCTATGACTCAATAAATTCCTCCTCATCTTTGTTCTAAATGGACATCCTTGTATTCTGAAGTTGTGCCCTCTGGTCCTAGATGCCCCATTATTAAAAACATCTTTAAAATGGCCATTCAATCCAGGTCTTTCAATATTCAATAGGTTTCAAGGAGACCCCCCTATTATTATTCTGAAATCTAGCGAGTAAAGGCCCAGGGTGCTTCTCATATGTTAACCCTTTCATCCATGAGATCATTCTTGTACACCTCCTCTAGACACCCTACAATGGCAGAATATCCTTCCCAAGATATAGGACCCAAAATTCCTCACAATACTCCAAATGTGGTCTAACCAATGCCTTATAAAGCCTTGCTTTTATATTCCAGTTCTCTCAAAATGAATTCTAACATGGCATTTGTCTTCCTTACTATTAACCTCGGTCCAGAAGAAGGTTCTCAGCCTGAAACATTGACTGTCTATTCATTTCCATAGAAGCTGCCTGTCTTTCTGAGTTCCTCAAACATTTTGTGTGTGTTGCTTTGGATTTCCAGCATCTGCAGACTTTCTCATGTTTACTAACTTAACCTGCAAGGTAAGCTTTAGGGAATCCTGACCATACGTGCGTGACCATACACTTCCTAATGCTGTATAGCATCGGCCTCTTGAAATGGGTACTTGATTTTGGGTCAAGGTTTCCTGGCAGGGAGAGGAAAAGACATAAGGATATGCTGGAAGCCTTCTTGAAAATGTGTTAAGTCCCTAACAGCTCCCGGGAATCCTGAGCTCATGTTCACAGGAGTATCCAAGAGAGTTCTTGGAAGTTCGATGCCTGGTATTAGGACCACACAGAAGCCTTGGGCTATGGTGGAAAGAACACATCACAATCCCAGACACCTCCTGCCACATCATTGAAAGTGTATACCAATCCCACATTGGCCTCATCAATATCTCAGAACCCACAGAACGGGTGTGGAAGTAAGTCATTCTCGATCCCAAGGGATTGCTTAAAGAGGACATTTCACTGCTGAGAGAATGTATCCTTTGTTTTAACAACAGGAGAATGTAGAGGAGGACATATTTCCCCAGCATATTACCCAAATTGGCTCATTGGGCCATATAATATACTTTTCCTCATCTTCCCATCTCTCTTAATTGTTTGTGCTGTTGCAAGCAACAATCCTGTGGCAATTATGATGCAGATTCCTTTTCAAGCTACACTGCAGAAACTGAAAGATTCTAAGCCTGCACAGCTGTGATAAAACGTGCCCTGTGCCTTTAATGGAATGAACCTCAATAAATTATTAATGAATATATCGGTAAATCATTGCACCCAAGAACTGGGGGATAATGTGGAAATGAGGGAAATCTGTACATTAATAATTTAAACTGCACCATTGACCTTACACGGATTTTAACTGTACTTAATATCGTCTCATTAATGGTCAAGCAGATTGTTATTCATACTTTTTCTTCACTTCTTTAAATCTACTTGGTTTATCGATGTATATGCTACAAGTAAAGAACTTCATCATTGGCCATATCTGGGTCTTAAATTCTTAAATGTTAATGGTATTGCACAAAAGTCTTGGGCACATATATATACAGTAGCTAGGGTGCCTAAGACTATTGCACAGTACTGTAGTAATTTTATGTATTGCACTATACTGCTGATTCAAAAATTCAAATTTCATGATGTATGTGAGTAATGATAAACCTGATTTTGAAATGGGTCTCTATTGTGGACTGGGAATAGGAAGAGGGCAGGGAGAGAGGAATCATGGTTAGGAAAAGGGGAAGGGAGAGGGGAGGGAGCAGGAAGTGGCATTCCACTCTCGCCATTCCCAACATCCTTTACTCCTGCCTCACATCCTTTACTCCAAACTCACTCTCTGCTCCATGTTGACAAATATGGTGCTGTATGCATATATATGCAGCTAGGGTGCCGAAGACTTTTGCACAGCACTGTATTTGTCAGCGTGGAGCAGAGAGCGAGTTTGTAAACCTGGTGGGAGCTATGGATGTTGGGAATGGTGAGAGTGGAGCGCTGCAGAAGGGGTGTGGGACAGGTGGCAGAGGAGTGCCAGGGTGGGAGGTGGTGCTGGTGCAGACACACCCAGCCCTGAGATAATGGGCAGGGTCATTTGATTCAAAACAATTAGCTTAGAGATCTTTACAAAAAGTCTCTCTGGTGCTCCCCATTCCCTCCCCTCCCCCTTCCCCTTTTCCCAACCATGATTCCCCTCGCCCTGTCCCCTTCCCACTCTCAATCCACAATAGGGACCCATATCAGAATCAGGTTTATGATCACTCACATATGTCGTGTAATTTGTTCTTTTTTCGCAGCCACAGCAGTACAGTGCAATATAACAAAAGGGGAAGGGAGAGGGGAGGGAGCAGGAAGTACCAGAGAGACATTCTGTAATGATCAATAAACCAATAGTTTGGAATCAAATGATGCTGCCTGGACTCTCAGAGCTGGGTGTGTCTGCATTGCACCACCCCTACTCATGGCACTCCTTGTCAGCCATCTATCCCACACCTCCACCCTCACCATTCCCAACATCCTTTGCTCTAGCCAGATTTACAAATTCACCCTCTGCCCCACATTGACGAATCCAGGACCGTACACGTACAAAGGGTGATTGATCAGTTCATGGCCTAACATAGAAGGAGGTGATTTATACAACTCTCATTACGTGCACCTGCAGTTGAACTCTTCGAGTGATTATGCAGAAAGTTTGAAGTTAATAACTTTTGTGATATTTCTGTTTCAGATCATTAAAAATTGAAATTAAGCACTGTCTGAGAAAATGGACTTTAGGCCATGAACTTATCAATCACCCCTCGCACTATGCTATATTATATATACTTTTGCATGATACTGTATATGCTGCAACTAAAGAGCTTATGGTTGGCCATATTGGGTTTTAAATTGTTAAATGTTAGTGCTATATATTTATTAACTGAAGTACGGTAATATGACCTTTATCTGAGAATTCAGATGAGTTACAATTAAATTCAAACTTAAAATTAAATATTTAAATTCACGACATTAACATTACTTGAAAAAGTCATTCCTTCCCGATTTAATTTCCTTCTGAGGGATCTGTTTCTATGAGTCAGCTATCTGCTAAAAAGCTTTATTTTTACATAATGTCAAGCTAGATTGAGAGCATCATTAACTATTTGACTCCACAATGGCGTCTGATGTGATTGCCTCCAGACATACACAGATTTTTCAGCAATCAGTAACACCATCTCTGAGAAGGTGGTTCTAGAGTGTAACTCATAACTATTAAGCATAACATGGAGGGTGGAGTTGGGTGGGGAAGCTCACCAAAGAGTAAAAGGGGTATCACCTCCCAGAACCACATGAGCAGCAGTTGTGCTATGTATGTTTGCATACAAGAAAATGAATCTGAAATATACATACTTCAGTTACAAATTTACCTTGAACTTCCTGTTGCAGTTGCTCTCTATGTCCTATGCTCCTCTGCAACTTGTCTGCTCACTTCCTCAGATCAAGGAAGAATCTTTGACCTAAAATGTTTACTCTTTCACAGACTCTGCCTGGCCTGTTGAGTGTTTCCAGCATTTTCTGTTATTTCTATAAAAGATTCCCATCATCAACAGTTAATATTTTGGTTCTGAATTAGTGGAGAGTGGATTCAACTGGCACTAACAGGGACATTGATATTGACTGCCTGCAGTTGTGTAGGGCAGTAAATGTACTGATTTGTAACTACTAGCCTTCAAATTGTGTTTGAGATTCACTTGTTATTCATTTACTTATTATTATCTTTTCTCAGCTCAGGCTGGTAAAACATCAGGTATGGGCACAGCCAACCACACTCATTTGTCAATTGCTAGGAATTTTCCGAATACAGGTGGCCCCCGTTTTTCGAACGTTCACTTTACGACAGCTCGCTGTTACAAAAGACCTACATTAGTACCTGATTTCTCTAACCAAAGAGGGTTTTCGCTTTTACAAAAAAAGACGCCTGCTTTATACGTGTGTTTACCCCGAGAAAGACTACCATGACCATGAAGCCTTGTGCGGGCAGTTGTGTGCGCATGCGTGCACGTGCCTATGTGTGTACGTGCGTAGGCGTGTACATGCAAGTGGGGGTACGTGCCGATTTTTCTTTCTCCAGATCGATTTCAGCTCGCTGTCTTCCCGCTTTTGATAAGTGAAACTGCACCGTACATAAAATATTTCTTCTTTATATAGACTGTATATTTATCATATCATTCCTGCTTTTACTATATGTTCGTGTTATTTTAGGTTTTATGTGTTATTTGGTATGATTTGGTAAGTTTTTTTTGGGTCTGGGAACACTCTAAAAATTTTCCCATATAAATTAATGGTAATTGCTTCTTCGCTTTACGACATTTCGGCTTACAAACGGTTTCATAGGAACGCTCTACCCTCGGATAGCGGGGGAAACCTGTATTCCAGTGGTGTTTAGTATTGTAGCTTTCTTGAGATTTACATAAATATTGTCGTGCAGGCCTAATTGTTTAATGCTAATGTGTAGTGACTTTGAAGTGTTATCATTTGCAGGTATTACTATTGGGACAAAGTATACCCTGTTCATGTTCCACAGTCTTCCAATTTCCTCTTTTAATTCAGCATATTTCTGGTGTTTTTAGTTATTGATTTCTGTATGTTAGGTATGTTTGGAATGATTATATCTATTAAGTAAACTGTTCTTCCTTGTTTATCCTAAAACATTATACCTGTACAGTTATTATGGATTGTGCTATCTGTAATAATGGATCAGCTGTAATATAATTTGTAGGACTCTGTCCCTAAAACTGAATTGGGCTATAGTAAGGTGTGCTGTCATCTATGGGTTTGTATTTTAAAGCAAAATTTTAGTGAATGATGTTTGTTACTTGATTGCGCCTGTGTAAGTAATCAGATTGAGTTAAACTGCTCCAGGATCCTGTCAAAAACAAGAGAAAATCGGCAGATGCTGGAAATCCAAGCAACACACACAGAATGCTGGTGGAACTCAGCAGGCCAGGGAGCGTCTATGGAAAAGAGTACAGTTGACGTTTTGGGCCAAAACCCTTCGGCAGGACCCAAAACATCAACTGTACTCTTTTCCATAGACGCTGCCTGGCCTGCTGAGCTCTTCCAGTATTTTGTGTCAGTTGCAGGATCCTGTAGTGTGTAGGATTGTTTCTGGTTTCCTTTGGCATTTTCTGCATTTATCAGTTTGAACTTGTTGGTCTTTTACTATGTACTCTTGATCATTTTTTTGTGTTAACTAACTGGTCCTGTATTCATACAAGAAACTCTTTGGTTTCTGGAAATAGGCCTCCAACTCTGTGCCAGGAATGCAAAGCTTCTTTGTTGTCATCTAGTCTGCTCAGATTGTGTGGATGTCTTCCATGGAGGGTCATGCTCTTCCATTTGTTAACTCTCTCTTCTGTAGTGATAATTTCTTCATTTTTCTCTGTTATGCTTTATCACGGAATATCGGGAGCAGTTACCCTCCGTGGGCTGTGTGTCCAGAGATCTAAGCCTCTCTGGGCGCAGAGCTCGGAAAAAGTGACACAACAGACTTTTAACATCATAAATCAGTGAGTTGTTTGTTATGTCTCCCCTCTCACTGTGAAACAGGGTCGCCTCTTTTTCCCTTATTAGGGATGATATGTCAAATTGTCATGCTCATGATATGTCAAATTGCCGGGTGAACGAGTAGCCTTTGGGGTGCTGCAAGACTGTGTCTTTACGGATACTTCTGTAAAGCTACACACTTGAGTGATTGGTGGGGGCGCTGATGCTGTTTTGCTGTGGGGGAGGATGGATCATTGCCTTGTGTGTGGGAGGGGTGGAGCTGGGGTGGGGGCTTTGGGGTTCTAACGTTTAACTATTCTGCAATCACCAATGGCTTTGGTTCTAAATATTCCTGCATAACTTTAGTGTATTCAGCAAAGCACTTTTCAGCTGGTTTCATTGGAGCAGTCAATCTTCTAAGCAAATGTATGCCTTCTAGTTTATTAAACTCAGTAAAACTGTCATTAGTTTCTCATTGTTTATTTCATTTACTTCAAAATACTGCTCGATTTGTTCTGTATACATGAACCAGTCATTTTTGTGCAAAATCAAACACGTCTGTCTCTCCACTGTAGCCAGCCATTTCTGCTTGTTTGTTATATATAATTATTATCATATGCTACTCATGGTTTATGAACCTATGAATTGAGAAATACATTTCTCTGACACTAAGTCTACCTACTGAGACCTATTTATGTTTACTGTTGTGTACTTCTTTCTCTTCTTCTTCTTCTTCTTATTATTATTATTATTATTATTTTTATTAAATATATGTTGACTGTGAGGTGAAGTTACAATCCATCAAAAATTGTCCATACAACATGAGTAAAAGGAAAGGTGCAACACACAGGACGGCTGAAAGAAAGCAACTACAAGCCAAGCATTCCTTTCTTCATCAAAATGTATCTGTTGGGTGTTTAATATTTTCAGTAATATTTGAGTCATATTGTAAATATATTGCTTGATTAAGCATTCTTTGTTGTTTACATAATTCATTATGGGTTATATGTAAATGTACGTGAATGATATACATCATTACACTACTACGTTATCTATACATGCCTCATTTACAGTAAAAATGAAACAACGACATGCATTCCCAGGCTCCTGTTTCTTTTCCTTCAATTAGTTTTATGCTTTGGAGTTAAGAAACAAAGTTTTAAATGAATCCAAGATGACCTTTATGACCTTTTGAAGTGCAGTGAGACATCTGAATTTTTAAAAAAGTACAGTGTGCGTTTCTTTGGGAAGGGATAGAGATATTCGAGTTTAAAAATAGGCAGAAAATGGACAAAATTCATAGGTTCATAAACCATGAGTAGCAGATGATAATAATTATAGATAACAAACAAGCAGAAATGGCTGGCTCCATTGGAGAGGCAGACGTGTTTGATTTTGCACAAAAATGACTGGTTCATGTATACAGAACAAATCGAGCAGTATTTTGAAGTAAATGAAATAAACAATGAGAAACTAATGACAGTTTTACTGAGTTTAATAAACTGGAAGGCATACATTTGCTTAGAAGATTGACTGCTCCAATGAAACCAGCTGAAAAGTGCTTTGCTGAATACACTAAAGTTATGCAGGAATATTTAGAACCGAAGCCATTGGTGATTGCAGAATGGTTTAGGTTTCATAAGCAGAATCAAAAGGGAGGGGAGTCTATTACAGCATTATCAGTTCTGTGATGGGGTTAATGATGCACTGAGAGATTGTTCAGTTTGTGAAACCTTACAAGAAAGCATTCAAAAATGGCTACCAACTGAAACACAAGTTACACTTAAAAGAACAGTTGAAATTGCTGTGTCAGTGGAAACAGCAGACAGAAATGTAATTGAGTTGCAGTCAATTGAAAGAGAGTGTGAACAAAACTGCAGCATCTAGGTGGAAGCCTGCTTGGCTGAACAAATTGTGTTAACATTGGGGCAGGGGCTCACACACGGCAGACCAATGCAGGTCTGAAGGTGAAATTTGCCTTTGGGCTGGCCAAAAGGGATAGGTTTGTCAGAAACAATTCCTGCAACGACCACAGATGAGGGCCCAGAACCTGAGATTGTTTCACACAGTTCTCTCCTGCCAAATAGAGTGACGTTGCCCCCTTATCAGGGGTCCTCCACCAAGATTACATCTTTAAGCCTGAATATGACAAATTAAGATTTATAATGCCATGGATGTCCTGTAGTATACTGTGTATGTATGTATATATATATATATATATATATATACTGCATGTGTGTATGTATGTGTGTATATATATACATATACACACACACATACAGAGAGAGAGAGAGAGAGATACAGTATATGGTATATATGTATATAAGTTGAGATGCATTCCAGATTGAATTGGAGTTTACAGCTAAGCAGGGAGGAGTGTTGTGTATTTAACTAATCATCATTTTCATTATGTGCCATGTCTAAGATATGGGCTATCATGGTCCATATGACCATAATTATTATTGGCAAACTTTTCTACAGAAGTAGTTTGCAATTGCCTGCCATTGGCCAGTGTCTGTCCAAGATGAGTGATCCCACCCATTATCAATACTCTTCAAAGATTGTCTGCCTGGCGTCAGTGATCACATAACCAGGACTTGTGATGTACACCAGCTACCCATAGGACCATCCCTGGCTTCACATGGACATGATCAGTGGAGGAGGGGCTAAGCAGGTGCTGCACCTTGTCCAAGGGTGACCTGCTGGCCGGCAGAGGGAAGGAGCGCCTTACACCTCCTTTTGGTAGAGAGTTATTTCCACCCCGCCACCCTGTAATATTTCAGTAATATTTGAGTTATATTGTAAATATATTGTTTGATTAAGCATTCTTTATTGTTTACGTAATTTATTACAGGATACAGTACATGTAAAAGTATGTGAATAGCATACGTCATTATGCCACTATGCCATATGTATGTGCCTCATATAGAGTAAAAACAAGACCAAGTCACGAATCCTGAGCTGCCATGTTTATCTTTCAATTAGTTTTATGTTTTGGAAATACAAAACAGTACCTCTTATTCAAACTGAGATTAGCTGCTCCCAAAAGACAAAACCTTGCTGAGTGCAAGATTTTAAACCATCTTTCATGATTTATTTAACTGTCAATTAAATTTGAAGGGAAATTTAAAAAATGATATTGGTAATTATTAAGCTACCATTGTTTATATCAAATTCAATTATTAGATTTTCTTTAATTCCCACTGTTAATTGAAGCAAGCTCCAAGCAGTTCATTCATCTGTGTGCTGCTATTTATAAAAGAATCTCAAACACATGTATATTAATTATTTCTCTTGCCACACAATCAAAATTAAAATAAAGCAATAGCCAAGAATTTACATCAGTTTCCTCCCATTCTCTCAACGCAATTTTGTTGCATCTGTTTTCATTGTGTTGTGCAATTTTGGGATATTTATTTGAATAAATTAACTATTTGATAGATAGTTTAACTGGATTTATCTATCCTTTTGTGAGAAGGCTATATCTGGTCAATTTTCCACGTGGTTGTGTCATACCTGTGCTAGAACAAACCAGCTGGGGAGATAATTCGTTCTGGGTGTAGTTTTCTGAGACATTTTCTGGTCCTAAAATCTTTGCTGTGTCAATTGTTCTCAACTATTTTTGATGTCACATGAAGTGGACATAAATTGGGGGATTCAGTGCCTTTGCAGCCACTTGGAATTGAAAGTCAAAATGACCACAACCTCCACAGAGCAGAAACATCTTCCAGCATGTCACGTACCAGTAAATCCTCCATACCGCACCTGAAAGATATTCATTTCCAATTAATCCTCTGATTGCCCAATTTAGATTTAAGCATGAGAACTCAAAAAATATTGATTGCAGTGATGGAATACATACCTGAAAGCCCTAGCAAGTAACTGAAGGTGAAATGCACAATGATGAATCAGGTTTATCTGATTCATTAGGCACTTTTTCTTACTTTGATGTTGATTCACCTCCTAAGTATATCAACTTTCAAGATGGAACCTCATGAAGCTTATCTCTTCTTGCTTCAAGTTTCTATTTTACTGACCGGGGGCTGCAGCAAGGGCACTGGACACAAAGGCATCAATGGGTCAGACAATGTAAGTGAATGGTAGGTGTTTCACCCAGCCAGCCCTGTTCCCTACAATGTGCATCAAGTTTCTTCTGTATTTTGTTGGCAGCCTGAAGGAATCAGTAGGCATGAGGTGAGAAAGGCTTGGAATTGCTATTTCTTTCAGGGACAATATGTAATAATTGGTTTGTCATTTATCCCAGATTAATCCTCTTTTTATCTCAAATTCAGACTAGAACATGGAACAGTACAGCACAGGAGCAAGGCCCTTTGGCCCATCATATCTGGGCTAATCATGATACCAAATTAAGCTCTTCTAAATTCCTACACATTTGCTGCATCTGTCCTTTCCCTGCCTGTTCATGTATCAGACAAAAAAAACCTCTATCAAGTCTGATTCCATCTGAGAGACACTGAGCACTCTCTGAAAATCTCTTGTGAATCTCATTTAAATTTTCCCCCTCTCAACTGAAAACTTATGCCATCTATTGTTTGACATTTACAGCTTGGGATTATATTTGATCATTTTCTCTGTAGAATACCTTTCATAATTTTACATACTTTTACCAGGTGCCTCCTTGGCCTCCAACATGAGGAAGAAAGCAATCCAACCTCGCCTGCAATCTTGGCAGCGTCCAGATGAATCTCTTCTGCACCCTTTCCAGTGCCTCCACATCATTAATCTAAAGAAAATCTACCAAATAGGCAGGGTGATAACAGCAAGATTTTTTTTAAAGAAAAGGATCAGAACCACTCATTACATTCACACATGGTAAAAGGATTTACTGAGGGAAATTTTAAAAAAAAGATACAAACATTTTAGACTAAAGAGTTAATGAACAATGTGGTCAATTCAAGCTCATCACTTGGCTCCCAGGGGAATTTCAAGGGTTTTCAGTCCAAAGGATGAGGTAAGGTCAGCAAATTTCAGAGAATAAGACCCTCTATGCTCCGAGTTGAATGATAATTCCCAAATTTAATGGAGTTTCCTTTTAAGTGTTCTTAAAGAGGAGAAGGGTCTGGAACAAGTAAACCCATTGAGAGGCATAGCCCCAGTACAGCTCTCCGTGTCACTGAACACAATTGAAGACTCGCATACCTTCTGTTGCAGCAGGCTACTTAAGGATTACTCCTGCAGAATAAAACTAATAACGGATGTGCTCTGCAGATGGCTGATGGAAAGCACAGGAGCAAACCGCATGTCTGCCCATGGGGTAATATAGAGTTCTCTGCACCCACCACTGCAGTTTGTCTTTGTCTAATCGTTCCCCACTCAAGATGTTTCCCAGGCAAGATGAATTCCAAGACTTTAAGGCCCTCACAACCTGTCATCTCCTGCTGCCGCTGACCAGTTTTCGAATACTTCTCTTTTTGGCAATAAACTTTAAACTTGAGATTGTAACAGAGATTTGTTCATGTTATTGTGTTGTGATCTGTGCTAAACAGTGTAATTATTTCAGAATAAGAGTTTTTTAAATACAGTACATCTAAGATGTTCTGGGTGGCGATATGCCCCTACCAAAGGAGGTGTAGGGTGCTCTTTCCCTTTGCTAGCCTGCAGGCACCCTTAGGCAAGGAGAAGCACCTGCTTAGACCCCCTCCTGATCAGGGTCACCTGAAGCCATGGGAGCAGGTGGTGGATAGTTGTACAACAGCTGGTGCACATCACAAGTGCTGGTTATGTGAAAATTGACACCAGGCAGACTACCTCTGAAGAGTATTGAAAATGGCTGGGGTCACCTTTCTTGTAAAGACACTACCCAGAAGAAGGCAATGGCAAATCACTCTGTAGAAAAATTTTCCAAGAACAATCGTGTTCATGGGTAAGACCATGATCGCCACATCAATGCAACATGGCTCATAATGATGATGATGTTGACATCCTAGAAACTAAAACTATGTTTTTAAATAATTTTAAATTTGATTTCGGTTTATCTTGTTTTATTACCGGTCAGAGTTAATTATTCAGTGAATTTTGCCCTCCTCTTGCTTCATGGGCTACTCTAGCCATTGGGTGGTGAATCTGTGGAATTCAAGTCAAGTCAAGTTTATTGTCATTTCGACCATAAACTGCTGGTACAGTACACAGGAAAAATGAAACAACGTTCCTCCAGGACCCTGGTTCTACATGAAACAACACAAAACTACACTAGACTATGTGAGACAGCACAAGGCTACACTAGACTACGTAAAACAACATAAAAACTGCACTAGACTACAGACCTGCACAAGACTACATAAAGTGCCCAAAACAGTGCAGGGCAGTACAGGGTTGTTTGTTGCTGCAGATGACTTTAAACATTGGATATATTTAAAGCAAAGGTTCTTGATCAATAAGGATGTTAATGGTTATGAGATGGAAAAAAAGAAAAATGGTATTGAGATGGATAATAAATTAGCCATCATGAAATGGCGGAGGAGATCTGGTGGGCCAAATGGCTGAATTCTACTCCTATGTCTTATGGTCCTACGGACTGTCTTCTTCCTGGGGATAAGTTGGCATGAAACTGAGTATATGAGCCAGTGTGATCCAATTGGCAACCTTCCAGTACAGGCAGCAGAAATTAAAGTCATTTTTGTTACCAAATAAACATTTATAAAATGTAATTGAAATAATATTGAATGACTTACAAGAAAAATTAGAAATCAGATTGGGTAAACTGATATCCTTTATTATCACTATTGAATAAAAATTGTTTATAGATTTTCTTCCTCACATTCATTAAAAAATCTTAATTCCCATATATAATTAGCAAAATGTTATTTCCCATCATTGATTATCAAAATGCTGTAACAATCCCTTTCCCATGTATATTCTGAAAAATTCCTTTCATTTTCCTAGTAATAATTGTCTACTTTTACCCTCTACTTTTCCTCCTGCACTCTTGAAATCAGTGGCTGTTCTGATTGACTTTTTTTTCAAGCAGTTGTCATTCAAAGGGTTAAGTCGGGATTGACCCCAGTGTCAATCAGGGCACTATGTTATGGTGCATTATACAAGGTGCTCCAAGTGTCTGGTCATTAAGACCAGGGGAAGCTCGAGAAAATAATCCTTTCTTTAAGAGAACCAAGAAGAAAAAAGTGATTTTGCTTTATAATTTTCAGTTTAATTTTTGGTGTATGTCCTTCATAATATTGGGTTGGAAGTTCTAGGATTTACACAATCGGGCCACCTTCTACACCAAATTAAAGCCTCAATGTTTGAACCAATTGGACTCAGTTTAATCCAAACCTACAATACATTGACAAACTCTTTGATTAATGAAGGGTCTCAGCCCGAAACGTTGATTGTTTACTCTTTTCCGTAGATTGTGTGTGTGTGTGTGTGTGTGTGTGTGTGTGTGTATAACCATCAGATTCCCTATAGAGATCC